>NW_025813487.1:0-21803 GCF_021976095.1 Xenia sp. Carnegie-2017 | reverse complement strand
GGTCACTATCTTGATGCTGTTTACGTTGTGCATCCATGGTTTTGTGCAGCACATCAAGATAATGACTGCCAGTGATCGGAAAGTCCAGATTTACCTATGGCTACTTCTCTAATTCTAACAGGATGACTAGAATAAATATGGTCTAAGAATGCATCAGAGGCAGGTCTTGTTACTCTATTTACCATCTGTGTTAATCCAATATTGTTCAGTGCCTTCAATCAGCCAAAATGGTTCACTAATGATCTATACAAAGAAATAAATAAACGCGATAATCTTCTAAAGAGGACCAGGAGAACACAAAATGAACAAGATTGGTCTGCTTTTAAACTGATTAAAAACAAGGTGACGAGGAAACTAAGAAATGCGAAGGAACAGCACTTTAAAACTCAGTTCAGTAAAAATCAAAAATGTCCAAAGAAACTTTGGTCTTTAATTAAAGACCTATCTAAAGATACAAGGAATAATGTCGACTCCGTCCCTATTGCTGACGAAAACAACAACCTGATAAAGGATGACCATTCAATCGCTGAACGCTTTAACCGCTTCTTCGCTGATGTATATAAACGTCTTATAAAAGCGGCACCTATACTTCATTATGATGCTCTTCCTGGTCTACAAGACAAATCTAACAGTCAAATTGATAATCTTATTCCGCAAATAACTCCTAGTGAGGTTAACGATTATCTTCTAAGTATACCTACACACAAAGCCACGGGAATCGATGGGCTTGGTGCCAGAGTTCTAAGGAAAGCATGATACTTCAATGTTCTAAGATATTTCAGAGTTCTAAGGAGCAAGATATTTCAATGAAATATCATGCTCCATAGCTAAAATTATAAATCACTGTATTGAAACTTGTACATTTCCCTCACAAAGGAAAATAGCAAAGGTTAAACCACTATTCAAGAATCAAGGAAACAAGCAAGATATTCAAAACTATCGTCCTATTAGTATTTTGCCTATTCTTTCTAAAGTCTTTGAAAGACACATCTTCAATGCAATGAACACCTACTTAACAGAAAATGCACTTTTATACCGCTTCCAATCAGGGTTCCGTAAAAACCACTCCACGGATACTGCTTTATTGTTTCTTCTGGACCAAGTCCTTCTTGACCTTGATAAGAACAATGTCAGCGGCTTAGTCTTTGTGGACTATAGCAAGGCATTGGACTTGATCAATCATGACATTCTCCTAGTAAAGTTAAGATCATATGGATTCCCAGATGTTGTAAAGCTATTGCAAAGCTATCTATTCAATCGCAAACAGTGTGTTACTGTAAATAACTCGACTTCGTCACAACTTATACTAACCAATAAAGTTCCTCAAGGTAGCATATTAGGACCTCTACTGTTTTTAATTTTCGTCAATTATCTTCCCGAAGCTGTTGGATCGGACTCAACTATTCATGCTTACGCGGATGACACCACATTTAAAGCCAGCGCTAATATCGATAATGCACCTTTGGAATTGGAACGACGTCTTCAAGAATACATGGATAAATTAAGTAAATAGTCTAGCGAAAATGGGATGGTCCTAAACGCTGTTAAAACCAAAGCATTACTTATCACAGGAAAAAGGCTACATTCATCATTTGTTGATGGCAATCACCTGTCAGTGACCATTGATGGGGCCGAAATTGAACAAGTAACCTCTTATAAATTGCTTGGTGTAACAATCGATCAAGATTTAGTGACCACATTTCTAGCCTAAAGGCCAAGCTTTCTCAGCGTATTGGTTTATTGAAAAAGATAAAGAGATACCTTCCAATAAAAGAAAGACTTTTATACTATAACGCCATGATTAAACCCGTCCTTATGTACGGGAGCATGGTTTGGAATACCTGCGACGTTAAAGAAATCCACTGTCTCCTAAGGTTAAAGAAAAGGGCTGCCCGAGTAATTCTTGGAGTAGACCCTTATTCTAGAAAAGTTGTAAACTTTAGTAAACTAGGCTGGTTGCCTTTTTTTGACGAAATTAACTAAACAAATGTACCATGATTTTTAAGAGCTTCAAATGCGATGTTCCGATTTACATCAGAGATTTGCTCAAGACGAACAGTTCTGTACACAATAGGTCTACCAGACATGGCAATTTAAATTTATTGTGTCCCAAATACCTAAGAAATAACGATGGTGGCAAGGCATTCAGTGTTGACGCAGTTAAGTTATGGAACAGCCTTCCCCATGATATCAAAAAAAAGCCTAGTGTAAAACAATTCAAAACAGCTGTGAAAAAGCATTTTATAAGCTCATATAAAAACCTGGACAACTTTGAAACAGATTTAAGCAATAGCACATTATCTAATTTTAAATTTTTATAAATTAATTTTATCTTTCTGAATATTTTTAATATGTATTGCTATTTTTATTATAGAATTTTGTAATTATTTATATATTTATTCATTTATCATTTTTTGTAATGCTGTATAATCTAGTTAGAGGGCCACAGGTTTGTCAGCTTTTCATCTGTTACGTGTCCCCCTCTTCAACTAAAGTCCTTACTATTAACAGATAGCCTAGACGATCGGGAAGATAGTATAGATTACTGAGAGATGGACTGGAACATTGAGTGTAGCATGGGTCAATAATGAGTAACTATAAACATTAAGATATAGCCTTGATCTACCGCGAGACCAGCAAGGGTAAAAAAGATAACAAAGGGATAACTTAGACCCTGAGAGGTTAACTACAATTGTCGAGCAACTAGTTACGATTAAGAACATTAACGTGTGTATAAGAAAATAATGGAGTACCTTCGATAAATAGAGGATACAGAGTATAGAAAGATGGAATCTTGATGAAGACAAAAAACTTCAGAGTAGCCGATATCAGAAGAGGGGCACAATGGATCATAAAGCGATAACTTATCGAAATGTATAACAATATTAAGTTTATATTCGCTACATGCGAGTTTCTTCAGTTTCATAAAGATGTTAAAACTCACCAAAATTATCGTCCACTTGAGAATCAGGTTTAAAGTAAAGATCCCGGCTCCATTCTACCATACATTTAAGAATTAAAACGAAACATTCCAGACCTTTGATACGAATACTGCGTTCTTGAACCTGGAAAAATCATATAAAAATAAGACGACATTAATACTATTCATATAAAAACGTGATAAAAAAATGTATTATAATCAACATTGTCAGCACAAAATATTAGAGACATGTTCTAGTCCTTTTCATGTTGATAGACTATGCTCCAGTTTTATCATGTTGATAGACTACGCTCCAGTTTTTTCATGTTGATAGACTACGTTCCAGTCCTTTTCATAATAATAGACTACGTTCCAGTCCTCTTCGAGTGGCATAGATATGAACAAGAGAATGTAGATAAGTAAACATTATGAAACATATTCATCAACTTACTTGTGTCGCTCCTAATTCAATAGCTTGACGTCCTTGGGCAACTTTAGACAAATCATTGATCAATCTTTGAAAGATATTCGACAAAACCAATTCACAGTCGTAATTTAAATATATATCAACAACCGTCTGTGCGTCTGCAATAGAAGACACGAATGGACATTAATGGCTAATATGAATGGATATTAATGGATGACAGGAAGATAAAATCATAAATTTGATTGTTTGGTATATTGATAATTAGTAAGGGAAAGGTCACACCTCACCTCTTGCACACCCACGGAGAAAATTTGAACGAAAGGATGGTGAAGATTGAATATAGGATGGGATTTGAAAACAAAAGATGCTTAATTGTTGCACAGGGTTAAGCAAATGGAGAAGACATTTGGGAGAACTTGAGACAATGTCAGTGCAAGATTTACACCGAAAGTTGACATTTTGCAACAGATAGAGAGTTCTCACCAAAGTCTCAAGGTTTGCATAAGCCAGTAAAAACACAAAAAAATCTTTTAGTTCTGTTGTAAATAATAGTAATGCGAAACAGACAACTTCAAGAAAAAAATTAAAAATTTTTCTCTAACATGTATTCATGATTCAGTTGCAAATTATCTTTGATTGATATAATTGATGTAGCTCAGATACGCATGTCTGTACAGGCTAATGCAAACACAATTTAAGTTTTTATTAAGTAAATAGTGATGTCGGATGAATAGCTTTAGAACATTGAGTTTTGATGTCGTTAAACATTCACGGTGTACATTAAAAAAATACAATTCCTTTTATTAAACTTTCTGATGATCAGTGAAAGACTCTCAATGAAAACAAAAGGTTTCCAAAGAAATAAATGATCATAAAGTTCCGAAATTTTCATAGCGTGACTAAACTTGAGAACTGACTACGCTACTTAACACAATCGCTTTTATAGAAAATTGATCGATGGTATTTCAAATATTAGTTGTTTATATAAATACCCTGCTAGAAGCGTTCAAACTTTGGAGATACTTGTCTGCTTTGGCATAAGAGAAAACTTGAAGCAAAGTACAAATAATTAAATATGGTTTATTACATTGAAATAAGAAGGAAAAGTTTCTCCCTCAAATAAAAATGCAAATAAGAAATTAGAAACAGGAAACACTAAGTTTGTGTACTTCATTTAAGAAAAGATAATACTTTTAGCGAAGGCTCCTTTGATGAGGTATAGGCTTCTCTGCACTAGGTTAAAAAAATTTCTCATTTGGCATTTTCCGTTTTTTGTTAAGTACTTTCAGTAATATATGTTAGTTAAGTTGTAAAGGTTACAGACGTTGGTATCTTTGGTTAAAATGTTGAACGAGCATACAGATTTTGTTCGAGTGGTATCCTTTGATTTTGGTAAAACCTTTGATTCAGTATCAAATAACGTCGTAGTTTAAAACTTTTCTTTTCCAATCTGATTCCGGTTACTTGGTGTCCCTTGCTTTTTTGTTGATCGCATAAGTTTTTATGCTTCCTGCAATTACTTAGCGACATTTTTTTCTCTTAGAAATGCAATGAACGCTTTTTAAAATAGACTATTTTGCTGTAATTTTTCTTAACAAACTGAAATATTTTAGTATGCATTAAAAAAAATAACTAGTGAAAACCAACTGTTTACTTGCAGCACTTGATCATTTCATCTTCAGAGTCAAACTGAGCCATGTTGACTGACGTGTCGACAAGGCTGTTCTCGGGACTGGTATAGTCCTGAGAAGGGCTACCGCTAAGGTTGTCGAAACGTCAGTCAACAAGGCTCAGTTTGACTCTGAAGATAACTACCGATAAGGTTGTCGAAACGTCAGTCAACATGGCTCAGTTTGACTCTGAAGATGACTACCGCTAAGGTTGTCGAAACGTCAGTCAACAAAGCTCAGTTTGACTCTGAAGATGACTACCGTTAAGGTTGTCGAAACGTCAGTCAACAAGGCTCAGTTTGACTCTGAAGATGACTACCGCTAAGGTTGTCGAAACGTCAGTCAACAAGGCTCAGTTTGACTCTGAAGATGACTACCGTTAAGGTTGTCGAAACGTTAGTCAAAAACAACAAAAACAGTCCTTCTCAGGACTATACCAACCTGGACGATCTACATTTACAAACATGTAACGATACTCCCGGGTACAAACCATTTACCTTAAAACGTTTATTGTTGTGTGAACAAATGTTACAAGTTAGAACCATAGCTAAATATTGAGCGTTGTATTTCCATCAACATTATGACAAATTTTATTTTAAAAAATGAAAATAGAAAGTGAAGTTTATCATTCTTCAATATTTTAATCAAAAAAATTCAATTCTTAAGTTCAAACGAACTTATGCCAAAATCGTAAAAGTTTTAATCATTAATTTTCATCTCAGTTATCGACATGACGTAATGAAGATGTTTTTACATACGGGAATTGTTGACAGTATATAACATTTTCTGTCTTTAAGGTCATATATACATAACAAACGTACAAAAATTATCTCTCACATTTTTCAATAAATGACCATAAAACCCAATGACATGACATGACATCATGATGATGATTTATAAATGTGAATTTTTAACATCATACAAAACTTGTTTTCACGATATTAACATGCGTAAGGTAAATTGTATTCACAGTTCTTGAAAGCATGTCTAAAGAAAGTCAATCTATAACTTCATCAAAATAATCTTCATCTACAACACCATATTATCAAATGACTCACAATGAATGAGTTGTCGACATTCTTTCATTTCTATGTAGTGAACGTCTTATTTATAATATTATATAATAGCCGGAAGAATTTAAGCAATTTCATTGGTCGAGAGCTATGATCGATAAGAGGACAGACGCACGGAATTGTGGTCACAGAAAATTCCTTGTTTTTAAATGACAAACGAACGGAGAATATATTTGAATATTTACCTGAATATATCCCTGAATGGGCAAATAAAGAAATTAAGAATGCCTAGTTAAAGCATTGGACGCATTTGAGCAAAAAGAAAAGAAAAAATCCGGTTTTCAAACATTGATTTACCCCGGCGGCTCGTGGCCACTCAGTTTTTATCACAATGACGTCACACCCGTGTATCTATAACTGTATAGACAATTGTTAAATGTTATCTATTTGTTAAATAAAAATAACCAAATTATCTAACCATACATTTTTATTAAAAAGTAAATCATCAACATGAAATTTGTTCAGAGATACAATACATAATGATAAGTTTGACAGAGCATCTTACAGTAGTAGTTTAATCTAGAGGATGCCCTGTTTAAATGACAATTCATTTATGAAGATTACAGTAGAATCTTAGAAAGGAATACACAAATATTCATGATCAATTAGTATAGAAGCGCTCTTTTTAAATACAAGTCATTTGTGTAATATAAAGCAATTATACATCATTTCAGATTATTGCAAAACATAGATAATATTTTACATTCTTTAATAGCAGGAGGTAAGACATTCCAAGAAATAGTACCGATAAATTTAAAAGATCTTTCGCAAAATTAATCCAAATTTATTTTTTGAACATATAAATAATTTCTTAAAGATTGCCTGGTAGAATAAGAATACTTCTTCTGTAGAAAATTATAGTAGGTGGAAACAAGCAATCATCCTTACGACCATCAACATCTAAGTGAAATTTTCTCAAAAGGTTTTTGAATTTACTATTAAAGTTTGAGTTGATGTATTTATTCAGGAACATTAAGTTTTAAAAATTGAATTCTGCAATTTAAACTCTCAACAATAGCTAAACTTCCTGTATTGGAATGCAGAGTTATAATAGACATTAAATGACATTTTTCGTCAAATTTAGCGCATACTTTACGACTCTTTAAATCTACAGCAACCAATGACCCATCAAACACTCCAATGTAATAAGATTTGTGTACAATTAGGTTCGAGTGCAAAAAATATAAACTGATACCACATACAAAGTCATTCACATCACCATTCTCGTGAACATTAATTACACAAAAGTTCGTATCCAAGTCTTTGCAAAATGTTATGACTGCTTGTTTACTATCACTTATAAAGCAGTTGAACGTTAGATCATTTACAGTTTCCTGTTCTTCAACAATTTTTCCCAAGACATCTGCTATGGATATTTCTGCAGTATGCCAAGGTTTCAAGTAAAGTTCATTGTTGTTATTTCCCCATTTCCATAATGTGTATTCTGTTTTAATTACAGTTAAAATAACAGAATTATCAGGTGATACAGCTGCTGCTTTAAATTTTGAACTATGGACAGGAAGTCTTTTGTTGTATTGTATCTCACCCTTGGTAATTCTAACAACTTGAACAAACTTTTCTTCGTCAATACAAACTAAGACATCACCAAATGTTAAGATTTTCTTAGGTTTAAATCCAATGTTAACATGCTTTGCTTGTGTAGAATCTACAAAATTTTCAGACGAAGTTGATATCTTCGTAAGATGATCAGAACCATCCCATATCCACAGTAAACCATCTGACCACCAACATCCAAATACATCCTTCAGTTGCATTGGTACAGTTTGAATAATAGTGCAACGTTCAATGCTCCAAATATAAATGTTGACGTGGTCACCAACAGCGAAAGCAGCAAAAAAAGATCCATCCGGTGAAAAACAACAACATTCAATTTTAAATTTTTCAAAGATAAATGAAGGTCTCCAAAGATGATCAATTTTGAAAATTTTAAGCTTGGAAAAATACGGCACAACGTAAAATTCCTTAAACGAGATTGGATGGACTTTGTTAAGAGTCCTCCAAAAACATGGACACTCAACATTTGGTAAACAAAACACGATTTCTCCTTGATCGTTGTATTTTTTCAACTGACTGACTTCAGAAAGCTTTCCATTCTGCTTTGTATGATAAAAAATACAATCACGATAATTGTGTATTATCATTGAATGTAAACGTCGTGAATCATACTTTCCACTTGAAAAAATATCGATTGCCTTTGGAAATTCAAAAAAAAACGAAGTCCAGAAGAACTTTGCAACAAAGAACTCTGAATATTTATCGGTGTATTGTAGTTTTTGGTAATCAACAACGCAGCGTCGATCGATTCTTTGCAAAGTTAATGAATTCCATGCAATGAACACTCTTTTATAAAAACCATCTTTAGGAAATCCATTGTAATGTTTTACATATTTTGCTGTAATAAACAAACCAGAATATAAGAAAGAGCAACGATTAACGACATCATCTGACTGTAAACATAATAACAAACGTCCATTGTTAACATCCCACAACTTTACTTCAGTAGATCCATCACTAGTTACCAGTCTACTTCCGTTAGGTGAAAAGGAGCAACAACATATGTTCCCACGTACAAAACCAAATTTCTTTGATGTTGCATAGTCATAGATGTCATACAGGAAAATAAATGTGTCTACATCATCCCACTTATCCAACCTTGAATCATCGAGTGCAGTGCCTAGAGTCCATCGTTGCTTAAAATCAGGAAGTTCAAAAATAGATATTTGACCATTTTCATATCCTACAGCAAGAAGTTCATCATTGGACGACACACAAAGACATGTAACGTTAGCACGCAAGGAGACAGTCAAATGATGATGGTTTGTTAGATATGTTGAGTTTAAATTCTCAACCCAAGTAAGCTTTCCTTGTTTCAATAAATCCCTTGCCAATAATCTTTTTTCGTTACTGCCATGAATTCTGTTTGCAATAATTTGTAAATAAAGTAAGCTTTCATCATACTTATATAACACCTTCCTTATCATAAATAAATGAAATAGTAGTTCCTCAAGTACATCTTTTTTTAAAAAAGGACGTCGTTCCTTAATGATTTCAAACAATTCAGACTCAAAGGTATCCACTTCAATGTCTTCCACAACCATTAACCTCGCACAAACCACTTTGACATCTACTGCCCAGCTAAAGTCAACATTTTTGCGACATTTTAACATATGATAGATTCCATTCTTCAAAGCATAGTGAATCATAGCAGTGCTCATCTGACCTTTAAAAATGTTCATCGACCTGATGTGTTTAAACACTTTCTCACAAGCATGCCATAAGAACTTATGACCATTTTTTGGATCAACTGTAAACTCATGCTCTTCATAACCATCTGATTTCAACCAATCAACGAGAGACTTGTGATAAACGGTCAAATAATCATCGTAAATTGGAAAAAATTGAGATAGCACTCCATGTATTTTAAAACGATCTTTAAACTTCATGTCATCAGAAAAACCCAAACAATGAAGAAGAAAAGACAAAGGCAAAATACTTTGATAAGTCACTAACACTTCAAGACATTCCGTAAAGTTTTCTGTAAAGTCGGAAGTAACGGTTTTGTGTGTTGATAAAATTATTTTTTTCAATAATTTTTTTAATCTCTTGAATTGTTCTGTGTAAAATTTACTCAACCCATTAGGAACCAATTGTTTAATATTCTTGACAGTTAGCTCAGTTTTTTCTTTTTTTAAACTCTCTTGTGCGTGGTAAGCGTACAGAAACGAACCCGCGCATTTTTCATACTCATCACTGTCATCACTGTCATCACTGTCATCACTGTCATCACTGTCATAACTGTTTTTGTGCCGCCAGTCAGCAACGAAGAAATTACTCTTCAACTCATGTGCTAAATACTTGCACAGATCGGATTTGTTCTTTCTATCATGAGGTCGAGTTTCTATTTCTACAGGATTCATGTCTTTCAATTCCTTTTTAACAGGAAGTTCTGGACGACTGGTGATGAAGATTTTAATCCATTTAGGCAGTCGGCAAAATTCATCAGAAATCAATTCCAATAATTCACTTTTGCCCTTAACTTGACTTTCATCTAACGCATCAATAACCAAAAGCATTGGTTCATGATCTTCCAATAAATGCAATGGATCATTTAATAAAACACGGAATGCAGCGGTGATCGATTCTTTGGAATGGTTTCTCTGTAATTCTTCATTCAGTTTAGATTTAAACTCTGATATTGTATCACACATGCTGCTGGCCAGTGATTCTATCAATATTCGAGGATTTCTATAATCTGATCTATTATATCTGCAGAAATGACAAGCAGCAAGTTTCTTCTTTTCGGAATATCGTCGACACAACTCAGCAGCAAACACACTTTTACCAACGCCTGGACCAGCAATCAAAATCATGACATTAGAAGCATCTTCACTTTCATCTTCAAACCAAATGTCGAGTTCTTCAAATAACCATTGTCTAGTGCCTTCAAGGTATTTCTTGTTGAGATCTTTTATAACACCTTTGAAATTGCACTTTCCAAGTTTCTTGAGATCTGAACATGTTTTGACTTGCAACATGTCTTTTACTCCAGCTACATCAGCTTTTGTTGCCATATCTTGTTTAATTTCTACTACATCAGCTTTTGTTGCCATCACTTGTGTAATTTCAGCTACATCAGCTTTTGTTGACACAATTTCTTTAATTTCCTTAACGTCATTTTTTATATCTTCCACACCTTCTTTTGTTTTGTTAGCAACTGCACACCAGTTTTTTAACAATTCAATATAATTTGCTTCATCAGGACTGAGACGAGCTTCCTTCAATTCATCTATTTCAGTTTGTTGAATACCCAGACCAACCAATGCTTTTGAAATTTCCTGCCACAAGTACTCAAACTCACTGTCATCTATACTAGTTGTAGTTATGTGACCGTACACTTTGTTTCGATAAAACTTTATTCTTGCAATGTTTGCTGAGATTGAAGACTCTGAAGAGGAAGGGAGATTATTCCATCCACCATGTGGAGCTGTTAGACCACATATGTTACGCAACAAGACAGTCAATAATGAAATATCAAAGTTTTTAATGTCAGGTGAGCCAGTCGACGGGTAAAGAAGATTCCATTGCTCTTTGTTGATGACTTTGAATTTTAGTGATGTCAATTTACTCTTTGTAGAAGGATCATTAAGTTTATCTTTTAAGTTTGATGATTGAAGATTTATAATGATTTGCAATTTTGTTTTTAAGGCTTGTGTTCCTTTATTTATCAAAAGTTTACTTAAACGAGATCCGTTTGCCTCAAACTTCAGTTTTTTAGGCGGTGAAGCCATTTTTCAAGCAAGAAATGAAGAGCAAGTTTGTGCAAAAAGCATCAATTTGCAATGTACAAAATGAGCACAACGAGATCCATTTTCCTCAATCTTTAATTTATTAGGTGGCGAAACCATTTTTTATTCTAGAAATAAGGAATGAGTTTGTGAACAAAGGTATAATTTAATATGTACAAAATGTTTACAAAAGTTAAAAGGATAAATTAAAAATAGTACCAAAAGTCATTTATGAAGACTTGTGTGCTTCATTTCTTTCTCTTGATAAAAATTGTGTTCACTGCCTAGTGACATGACCCAGTAATTGATCTCACATCAAGGCATGAAAATAGTAGGCTTGATACAATGGGAAAACACTTAAAATGATAATATTTTCGCCTACTCGGCGCGAGAGGCAGCAAATACCTTGCGATAGTAACGCCTAGTTAATAAATAATATATCTTATTTGTCTAACAATCGTGTGGTGAACAGATACGTCGTTCTTTTAACAGGATATATCAAACTGGTTTGCTTTGTTGTATGAATATTTGCTTAATAACATTTTGATAGGACTATATTGCTGATGATTCTGTTCCAATTTATATTTTTGCTAGACTGCAGTTTAGCGGGCACCCGAAGCGCTTGTGACTGCGGGCTCGTTTTTCCTTGTGACTATGGGGTAGGGTTTTGGTCAGCGTCAAAGGTGTCCGCTAAACTGCAGTAGTATCCCAAAGGACTATAGCTTAACTCTAATTATATATTTAAATTCTTCGTCATTTTTGACAATCTGTTAAATTCAAATCGTCATCATTACTAATTGAAATGAAAATAAGAAAACTATCTCTTATCTGCTTTACATTTTCCTCACCAAAACACAAAACACAGGGTGAGAGATAAACAACGCGACATATGAATAAAATACAGAACAAAATACAAGTACAGACTGCACATAGTATCAAGTTCCTTGTATTTTTTGCCCAAACGAGATAAATTTGACGTCTGTAATCACCAGTATAGCGTATAAATGAATGATATTTTCAGCTGCAAGGTTTTGACTATAGTCACAAAAAACAAAGTGCAGATTGTACGCTCTAAAGCATAGGTAATTAAAGAACAACATAAGTATTGACTTTACTTAAAACAATTCTATTAGTCATCGTTTGCATATGCGACTATCAGCGATGACACAACCAAGGATATCACGACGAACAAACACTGCCTGCCTCACTGCCTCACTCAGACACTTTTTTAGTATGGCATAGTGGTTAGCCGCGCATGCACAGCGGCTACCAACAAAAACTTACTAGTGATAAATTATATTATTGTTATAACACAGTATAACTTGATGTCTACAACTGCTCCCCCCCCAAAAAAATGTTGTTGCTCCCCAAATTTTACATGCTAGCCACATGCCTGCTTATATTGATAACACTTAAAGGGTGATTCCGTTTAAAGATGCTACGAGAATTTCTAAAAACTTAACAGTTGATGAATGTCTTCTGCATGATGAGATAACGTAAGAAAAGTACAAATAATACACAAATCCTTCATTACTTTTTCTATAATCTTCAATTTTGCAATTTTCATGTGTCCAAATGGGGAAGCGCCGGCCCTTATTTTATTACTGGCGAAGGTAAAATGCCCCCTTGCCTATCACCTCACGGCAGGGAGCTTCGGTACATTTCTAGCGGTTACATTAATGACTCTTTTTTAATGGGCTACTCCTAGTCAGAATGCGAGCAAAACGTATATGACACTCTACAATCGTTTCAGAAGTTAGGATTTCTACCCCATAAAGATAAATCTGTTACAGAACCCACACAGACTTTACAGCATTTAGGGTTTGTGCTAAATTCAATAGATATGACTATCTATATATCCATAGCGAAACACAACAAATTATGCGAGGTTGCCAGAGGGGTGCTAAAATCTGACTCTCCAAGCATACGGGAAGTGACCAAGCTAATTGGTATGATGGTAGCTTGTTTTCCTGACGTTGAATATGGCCCACTGTTTTATCGTGATCCTGATAGGGAGAAAACAACAGCCCTTAAGTCTAAAAGGGGTAACTTTGATTCGACATTGAAACTCTTCCCTCCGGCGCTGGAGGACGTATCTTGGTGGATTAATAATGCATATGAGTTCAAAAAACATCTGAATCATGGCAAGATTGACCACGTATTGTATACGGACGCCTCTACTAAGGGAGGGGGCGCACGTATTAACAAACAGGCAACCCCAGACGAATAGTCAATAACCGAAAAGACTCGCACATTAACTGCCTGGAACTCCAAGCAATACTGTTTGGGCTACAATCTCTCTGAAGAGATCTAGCCCACATTCACATTAAAGCAATGACCGATTATACCACTGCACTTGCATATATTAACCACATGGGGGGCTGCCACTCTCATCATTGCAATAAAATTGCAAGGGAAATATGGGCGTGGGGCAGAATCAGGGACATATGGTTAACAGTCAGCTATATCCCTGGGAAACTTATTGTGGTGGCTGACAAAGCTTCTAGAGCATTTGATTATTCTAAAGAATGGAAGCTTGATGCTGAATTATTTCTTGAAATAACAGCATATTTTGGGACCCCAGAAGTTGACATGTTTGCTTTAAGACTAAACTATCAACTTAAACCCAATGTCTCGTGGCAGCCATATCCACAGGCGTGGGCTATTGACGCTTTTTGCTTTGATGGGAGTAAATTGTTTCTTTATGCTTTTCCACCCTTTATTGTTATATGACAAGTTTTACAAAAAGTAGATATGGCCCAGGCACAGACAATTCTCATCGTGCCGAGTTGGCCAACTCAATCCTGGTATCCGATACTGGCAAGATTAGTGATTCACCGACCCATTCTCCTACCCAAAAACAAAAGCAACGTGAGCTTACTATCCAATCAAACAAAAGAACATCTACTCAAAGGGAGACTGAGACTGATAGCTTGTCTCTTATCCGGAGATCACTCTCAAGTAAGGGCATTTCACCACAGGCTCAAGGAACAATACTTAATTCCTGGCGGCCAGGAACACAAAAACAATATCAGGTGTACCTTAACAAGTGGTAACTCTATACTAACAAGCAAAATGCAGATCCCCTTCATCCAACTTTACAGGAAGTTCTAGACTTTCTACAGCATTTATTTAATCAAGGGATGAGTTACAGTTGCATAAACACTGCTCGAAGTATGTTATTTTCATTAGTCATTACTGAAGGGAATTCTACGAGTGGTACACATTATATGGTTCAGAGATGACACCTCCATTGTATAAGAGTATTTAAAGACACGTCCCGCAGTAGAAGACTTAACCCTACAACAGCTAACTCATAAGTTGGTAATGCTGGGTGCATTAGTGACAGGGCAGCGTGCTCCATCACTCCACCTCATGAAACTCTCAACTGTAAAGAGGGAAGAGGACTCATACACCTTCTATATCGACCAACTTGTCAAAAAATCTGGACCAACACGCATTCAACCTACTTTAGTGATACCAAAGCTCCCTGCCGATCACCGACGATGTGTTGCCTCAGTCATGGAAGAATATATTAAACGTACTGTTCACATTCGGGGTTAGGAAAATCAACTATTTCTTTGCACAATTCGACCCTTTCATAAAGTATCAAAGTCATCTATATCTCGTTGGATAAAGGTTGTCATGCAAACTGCAGGAATTGACATAGAAACGTTCACCCACATAGTACACGAGCCGCAGCCACCAACAAGGGGAAGCAATGTGATGTTTTGATAAACTCTATACTGAAAGCTGCAAGTTGGAAGACTGATTGCGTTTTTAATCGGTTTTACAATAAGAACGTTGTGTCTCAATGTGGAGATGCGGAGTTTGGGAATGCCATTCTTTCAGCGTCCCAATAAGAGAGATATTGGTTGAGAATTCTCTTTAGTTGAACTTAGCAGGGAGTTCAGAACATATATACTTGCATGTATAGTGCAAGAGAAGGAAATACTTTAACTTCATATTTGTTACTCTTTCTGGGTATGTTTGACACATCTCCAATGAAAATAAGTTTATAACTTAATGTCTTCTTTGCGTGTAGGCATGGAGTGTGTCCACATGACTTTCAAATCTCGTGGGATCTCTGCGGTAGATGCTAATAGAATTAGGAAATTGAACGAGCTTACCTGAAGTTGAAGTTCGATTGGCATTCAATTAGCATCTACAGAGCAGAGTTTACACGCCCACCCATCATCTTACTGCCTCCCTGCATATCGTTCATATGCACATTTCGGCGGTTCATATGGCCACTATCTTTGAAACATGACCAATGTGCGCATGCGTAGTATCTCTCGTGTAATCTCTGCTCTGTAGATGCTAATAGAATCCCAATGGAACTTGAATTTCAGGTAAGTCTCGATCAATTTCCTAATTTGTTTGTAGTCATACTTCATACTACGCAATGCTTCAGTATAAAAATTGTTAAGTATGAAATGTAAACACAAAATCTCGGTTAACTTACGTAAAATTAACTTTGTTTTAGAAATAAGACTTCATATACGACGATTGTGTGGACAAAATTATGCTTGCGTACCTAACAAAAGAAAAGAAATTTAATATAAAAAACGCGACTACATACATATCATTTAAAAAATGGTGATCATAATTTATACATTAATGAAACACCAGCTTTTTATCCATGCAAGTTTTGTTATATAAACACATTTAAATAACGAACTAAGATAAAGAGAGAGTCAGGATCTCCATCAACAAACAGTATTATAAAACATTAATGACATCTATGTAGAACATTCTTGTTATATAACTAAGTATACATCACTGACTAAAAACAATTATTTTAAAATAAAATACATAAATAAGAACCTCATGCAGAGTACATAATAACATTGAGATTAGTAGAATTCCAAAGGACTGCTGCTAAATCTTATAAAGTTTCACAAGTTTTATTTCAGGAAGAGAGAATCACTTATCTAAGACAGGATTTGAATGCCAATGATTAAGACACGATTTTCGAAACTGTGAATGGATTTTTCCCCTCAGTAATGAAAAATTCCATTCATGTATATTCTTGAATAAATCAGTTCTTATTATAAAAAATCTTTGCTATTGAATAAATCATTGTAAATTATAAATACATGTCAAACATCAACTGCACGCAATTATAATTACTTATGATCAATAAAGATATTTTAGATACAACAGTAAAGCATGCAATGCAAGTAAACCTTAAGACTGCTAGATAAACAAGATCAAATCATAATTTTAAAACCTCACTGTGTTGCATGAATCAACAATTTACAAAATAGATTCGGTTTCATTTTTTCTCTGTGTAAATACAATCTTCCTGTGTTCAACATTTGCATATTTTTTTAAATTTTCTTACTTTTAAAAGAAATGGTTTGTTGTATGCAACAATCAACATTTTGTTAGACACACAGAGATTAATCAAAAGCGGCGTTAGCAAGAATGGAGGTAATGCATGATTGGACACGTGCCCCTCCCTATATAAATTTTCACAGATTCCCATTTCTTCATAGACAAGTATGCTATTTCACCTCTCCCATACCTTTGAACAGGTTTTGCTTTCCTTTACCATGCAGCTTATTGTCAATAGTTAGAATGTTGGTATATAAATTTAGATATGATTCCTCATGCATGTTCAGTCATACTTTATCGAGATGCTGCTTTAGCTAATTTGTTATGTCGGTAATGTAATTCTAATATATCGTTTAATTTTTTTAATTTACTTCCGTTTTAGAAGTAAGACGACTGTGTGAACAAAATTATGCTTGCTTTAGTTCTTTACATGACACATACTCAACAAACGGATGAAAGATTTAATATAAACAACGCGACCACATACATATCAGATTAAAAATGGTGATGAGAGTTGATACCTTATTGTAACATCAATCTTTTATCCTTATGAGTTTTGTTACATAAACACATTTGAATAACGAACGAAGATGAAGAGTGAGTCAGGATCTCCTTCAACAAACAGTATTAAAACACTTTAATGACTTCTATGTAGAGTATTCTAGTTATATAACTAAGTATACATCACTCACTAAAAACAACTGTTATTGAAATAAAAATACATAAATAAGAACCTTATGCAGAGTACATAATAACATTGAGATTAGTCAAATTCCAAAGGACTACTGCTAAATCTTATAAAGTTTCACAAGTTTTAACTCAGGAATAGAGAATCACTTATTTAAGACAGGATTTGAATGCCAATGATTAAGACAAAATTTTCGAAACTGTGAATGGATTTTTCCCTTCATTAATCAAAAATTCCATACTTGTATATTCTTGAATAAGTCAGTTCTTATTATAAAAAACCTTTGTTATTGAATAAACCATTGTTAATTATGAATACATGGCAAACATCAACTGCACGCAATTATAATTACTTATGATCAATAAAGACACTGTAGATACAACAGTAAAGGATGCAATAAAAGTAAACCTTAAGACTGCTAGATAAACAAGATCAATTTATAATTTTAAAAGCTCACTGTGTTGTTGCATGAATCAACATTTTACAAAAACAGATTCGGTCGTGTTCATCCTCTGAGTGTAAATACATTCTTCCTTTGTTTAACATTTGCTTATTTTTCAAATTTTCTTACTTTTAAAAGAAACGGTTTGTTGTATACAACTATCAACATTTTGCTAGACACACTGAAATTAGTCAAAAGTGGCGTCAGCACGAAGGGAGGTGATGCATGATTGGGCACGTGCCCCTCCCTATATAAATTTTCACAGATTCCCATTTCTTCATAGACAAGTATGCTATTTCACCTCTCCCATACCTTTCAACAGGTTTTGCTTTCCTTTACCATGCAACTTATTGTCAATAGCTAGAAAGTTGGTATATAAATTTAGATATGATTTCTCATGCATGTTTAGTCATACTTTATCGAGATGCTGCTTTAGCTAATTTGTTATGTCGGTAATGTAATTCTAAAATATCGCTTAATTTTCTAAAATTACTTCCGTTTTAGAAGTAAGACGACCTTGTGAACAAAATTATGCTTGCTCTAGTTCTTTACATGTCACATACTCAACAAACGGATGAAAGATTTAATATAAACAACGCGACCACATACATATCAGATTAAAATGGTGATGAGTTATACCTTATTGTAACATCAATCTTTTATCCTTATGAGTTTTGTTACATAAACACATTTGAATAACGAACGAAGATGAAGAGTGAGTCAGGATCTCTTTCAACAAACAGTATTAAAACACATTAATGACGTCTATGTAGAACATTCTAGTTATATAACTAAGTATACATCACTGACTAAAAATAACTGTTACTGAAATAAAATACATAAATAAGAACCTCATGCAGAGTACATAATAACATTGAGATTAGTAGAATTCCAAAGGACTACTGCTAAATCTTATAAAGTTTCACAAGTTTTAACTCAGGAATAGAGAATCACTTATTTAAGACAGAATTTGAATGCCAATGATTAAGACAAAATTTTCGAAACTGTGAATGGATTTTTTCCTTCATTAATCAAAAATCCATACATGTATATTCTTGAATAAATCAGTTCTTATTATAAAAACCTTTGTTATTGAATAAACCATTGTAAATTATGAATATATTTCAAATATCAACTGCACGCAATTATAATTACTTATGATCAATAAAACACTGTAGATACAACAGTAAAGGATGCAATAAAAGTAAACCTTAAGACTGCTAGATAAACAAGATCAATTTATAATTTTAAAAGCTCACTGTGTTGTTGCATGAATCAACATTTTACAAAAACAGATTCGGTCGTGTTCATCCTCTGAGTGTAAATACATTCTTCCTTTGTTTAACATTTGCTTATTTTTCAAATTTTCTTACTTTTAAAAGAAACGGTTTGTTGTATACAACTATCAACATTTTGCTAGACACACAGAGATTAGTCAAAAGTGGCGTCAGGAAGAAGAGAGGTGATGCATGATTGGACACTTGCCCCTTCCTAGATAAATTTTTACAGATTCCCATTTTTCTATAGACAAGTATGCTATTTCATCTCTCCCATACCTTTGAACAGGCTTTCCTTTCCTTTACCATGCACTTTATTGTCAATAGTTAGAAAGTTGGTATATAAATTTAGATATGATTTCTCATGCATGTTAAGTCATACTTTATCGAGATGCTGCTTTAGCTAATTTGTTATGTCTGTAGTGTAATTCTAAAATGTAGCTTAATTTTTCTAAAATTACTTCCGTTTTAGAAGTAAGACGACCGTGTGAACAAAATTATGCTTGCTCTATTTCTTTACATGTCACATACTCAACAAACGGATGAAAGATTTAATATAAACAACGCGACCACATACATATCAGATTAAAATGGTGATGAGAGTTATACCTTATTGTAACATCAATCTTTTATCCTTATGAGTTTTGTTACATAAACACATTTGAATAACGAACGAAGATGAAGAGTGAGTCAGGATCTCCTTCAACAAACAGTATTAAAACACATTAATGACGTCTATGTAGAACATTCTAGTTATATAACTAAGTATACATCACTGACTAAAAACAATTGTTATGAAATAAAATACATAAATAAGAACCTCATGCAGAGTACATAATAACATTGAGATTAGTCAAATTCCAAAGGACTACTGCTAAATCTTATAAAGTTTCACAAGTTTTATTCAGGAATAGAGAATCACTTATCTAAGACAGGATTTGAATGCCAATGATTAAGACACAATTTTCGAAACTGTGAATGGATTTTCCCTTCATTAATCAAAATCCATACATGTATATTCTTGAATAAATCAGTTCTTATTATAAAAACCTTTGTTATTGAATAAACCATTGTAAATTATAAATACATTTCAAACATCAACTGCACGCAATTATAATTACTTATGATCAATAAAAACACTGTAGATACAACAGTAAAGGATGCAATAAAATTAAACCTTAACACTGCTAGATAAACAAAATCAAATTATAATTTTAAAAGCTCACTGTGTTGCATGAATAAAAAATTCACAAAAGTAGATTCAGTTGCGTACTTTCTCTGTGTAAATACATTCTTTCTGTGTTTAACATTTGCTTATTTTTCAAATTTTCTTGCTTTTAAAAAAAAATGGTTTGTTGTATACAACTATCAACATTTTTCCAGACACACAGAGATTAATCAAAATTGGCGTCAGCAAGAAGGGAGGTGATGCATGATTGGACACGTGCCCCTCCATATACAAATTTTCACAGGTTCCCATTTTTCCATACACAAGTATGCTATTTCACCTCTCCCATACATTTGAGCAGACTTTGCTTTCCTTTACCATGCAGCTTATTGTCAATAGTTAGAAAGTTGGTATATAAATTTAGATATGATTTCTCATGCATGTTTAGTCATACTTTATCGAGATGCTGCTTTAGCTAATTTGTTATGTCGGTAATGTAATTCTAAAATATCGCTTAATTTTTCTAAAATTACTTCCGTTTTAGAAGTAAGACAACCGTGTGAACAAAATTATGCTTGCTTTAGTTCTTTACATGTCACATACTCAACAAACGGATGAAAGATTTAATATAAACAACGCGACCACATACATATCAGATTAAAATGGTGATGAGAGTTATACCTTATTGTAACATCAATCTTTTATCCTTATGAGTTTTGTTACATAAACACATTTGAATAACGAACGAAGATGAAGAGTGAGTCAGGATCTCCTTCAAGAAACAGTATTATAAAACATTAATGACGTCTATGTAGAACATTCTAGTTATATAACTAAGTATATATCACTGACTAAAAACAATTGGTATAGAAATAAAAATACATAAATAAGAACCTCATGCAGAGTACGTAATAACATTGAGATTTGTTAAATTCCAAATGACTACTGCTAAATCTTATAAAGTTTTCACAAGTTTTAATTCAGGATAGAGAATCACTTATCTAAGACAGGATTAGAATGCCAATGATTAAGACACGATTTCTGAAACTGTGAATGGATTTTTCCTTCATTAATCAAAATCCATACATGTATATTCTTGAATAAATCAGTTCTTATTATAAAAACCTTTGTTATTGAATAAACCATTGTAAATTATGAATACATTTCAAACATCAACTGCACGCAATTATAATTACTTATGATCAATAAAAACACTGTAGATACAACAGTAAAGGATGCAATAAAAGTAAACCTTAAGACTGCTAGATAAACAAGATCAAATTATAATTTTAAAAGTCACTGTGTTGCATGAATCAACAATTTATAAAAATAGATTCGGTTGCGTCTTTCTCTGTGTAAATACATTCTTCCTGTGTTTAACATTTGCTTATTTTTCAAATTTTCTTACTTATAAAAGAAATGGTTTGTTGTATACAACTATCAACATTTTGCTAGACACACAGAGATTAATCAAAAGCGGCGTTAGCAAGAA
>NW_025813486.1:21361727-21457500 GCF_021976095.1 Xenia sp. Carnegie-2017 | reverse complement strand
CATCTTTTTTGATGTAGAAATTACTCTCGATCTACATAAACGTCCTTGATACTTTCTTTATCTACAGACCTTCCTCGATTGACAAGTCTTTATTCCCTGTTATCGACTGACAAGTCACACTAATCTCATTACAACAATTTGAACTCATTAAAAAGCATAAATTGACAGATATTGATTAGAACTATTCCCATCATAGTTACACACCTTCAGAGAGGGTGAAAACAATGTAGCTACACGTGAGCAAGCATACCTTTTATTTGCTTCAGTAAATGTCGCTGCAACCAGATAACGTCTGTTGAAGTATCCAATGTTTCTTCCTTTGGCTTTTTCTAAATATTTGGTCATGTTCCATCACGGAAAGCACTATCTTTGTCGATATCAACGAACTTAGTGTACGAGCTTGCCGAGTGTGTGTACATTTTAACCAGATCATTTATCTCCCAAAGACGATGCTTACATCAAATTTTAATGTCTGATCGATTTTAAATCTGGGCGCGCATTATTCAGCTTGTTTTGCTGCGAGAAGTTTAGTTTAATGCCCAGAAAACGAACAGTTTTGTTCTTGTAACAAAACATGAAACAAAAAGCACGTCGCTGATTATATTTACTTATCCCTGAAGAGGCTTTTAGCAGAGTGGATGTAAGTATTAAGCGAAATAATTAGATTAATTTCTAAGTCTCCATTTTTAAAACCAAGTGATTAACCATGTTAATGAAGTTTACTATAAGAAAATTCAAACATTTCTTCCTTAAAATCTAAACATAACCAAATAAAATTGAACAGCTCTGGTTTAAAAACACGAACAGTTCCAAGTATTTAAATCAAATGTCACAAACACACTTTACCAGAACTTAGTAAGAAATAATATGTAAAATTTTAGCAGTTTTCAAAGCAAAATGAGTTGTAATTTTTGAGATTTTAGTTGATGTTTGCTGTTTTATAAGAAGAGTTTTGAAATTTGTTTCTCGAAACCATTTCATAGTATTTGTCAACGAAAAATTTCTATTATCCACCCATTTGATTAAATATACAACTGAAGGCTACTTTTATACATTAACATGCCTGAAGTTTCTATAAAAGTGGAAAGATGGGGACTGTTTAATTGCTGGCTTCAAATTTTCAGGTGAAGTAGCCGTCCAGTTATATTTAAGTTCAATAATCTACCTGTTCGGGTTTCCAACATTGCAAGGTGCATTTTATCATAAAACAAAGCTGTCATAAAAATTTGGGAGGAGAGTCCCGGGCTTAAGAATCGTCAACGACAATCAGAGCAAACATTGTGTAAATAAGAGGCAGGAGAAGCTGAGAAATTATGGCCATCTTATGTCGAAACGAATGAAGAAAGCGTTTCTTGAACATAGCACACCACCTCTTGGTGAAACAAGGTTATTCCGTAGTTTAACTGTGGTTTGTTGTGTTTGTTATTGGCATCATGTTGTTGCGTCCATATAATGTGTCTTCATCATTCACTGTACTTACTTGAAGCGTTTATTGCATCCGCTAGATGACGTACAAAAAGAAAAAAAGTTTGACTTGAAACAATTCATGAACAAAAACAACTATTCAGTGTTGGTAAATGAAAACCACAAATCAGCATTTTCTAAAAATTAGTCAATACTAAACATAAACAATTACCACTTACCACAGCTTACTCTCAAGTCTATCATCTAAAACCTTGTCGCAATCCTTTTACTTCATTAATATCGTAATCAATAACATTTACCATTTTACCACAGCTTAAAGTTTGTTCATTACGGCGGATACAGGCAAGGTAACGTATTGTTAGCGCTTAGGCTTAGGATTTGATAAGGGTAGTGGTATATAGAGGAATATATTCATAGCTGCTGATACAGGCCAGGTATGGTTAACGCTAGGCTTTGGACTTGATTAGGATTGTGTATATAGGTGTATTAATAGCTGTAAATATAGGCCAGGTATGGTTGAGTATGTGTTAGGCTTAGAGTTAGTTATCGTTAGGATATAAGGTATAAAGTAATTTAGTACACTTTACCTTACTTATGAAAGTTTTTAGACTTATTTCAACAGATGTGACTTCCCTAGCGCATACTTTAATTTTTTTGCTACTCGGCATTCGTGCATAATTCAATTTGGTTAGTGTCATAAGACCTTGCAATTCATTATGGTATTTTTATTGTAAACAAAATGAAACGAATGTGTTTATGCTTAGATTATGTACTTATTTATCGAACTAACGTTTTAAAATGTCAATTTTAACGGCTAACTCACAAATGTTAAGATTTTGCTTTTATTTTATTTTCAGATCAGATGTTGAGATTGAATTTCAGATTTACATTATCAATGGCGTTTTATACCACGCATGATGAGTGGCTAAAAATTTTCAATTTTTTCGGCATATGGCTAGATTTATGAGAAATGTTTGGGCGGAATTTATACCTACAACAACAGTGGGAAGTCAGCCACCATAAGTGTCTTACATCAGCAAATATACCTATTCGTTCAAATTCTTATAATGAAATAAATTACTAAAAATTACATTTGAAAAAATGTACGAACAATAATATAATCCTAAACACCATGAACTTTTGCAAAAAGACTTATCGTCGTACGAAGCTGTGGATCTTACCAACATTTTTGTTGGTGTGACTGAATTTTTTTAAAATTCCTTTTACCACAAAGCATTACATGAAGTAATTGTTACTAGATATTAGTTTTAATTGTTTTTGTTGATTTTAAGTATAAAAATTAGGTAGTTAAAGTTTATCTGTCTGATTTTTGCAATTTAACCTATTCGGTTGCAAAATAGTTCATGTTTGATAAAATTCAAATTTTGTGTGACGTCTTATATGTAAGATTGACAAAGTTTGACCACATATGCAAATTTTCTAACCGTATCTGATCAATTGAGCGTAACACTCCTCCTTTGCCACTATTTAAAGCAGGTGGGAGAGTCTAAGCTCATCACGACAAATCTAGTGAAAAAATTGCATATATGGTCATACTGGTTGGAAATAACAAAAACTTCAACATCTGTTGAATAACAAAAGATAGGCTTAAAAATTGTTTAAAGGAATGTTCTGATATTTTAAAAGCTGTCTACAATAAATTATATAATTTAACATTCTTTTACATTTTCGCTATAATAAGAAATAGTCAAATGGTACATGACAATACGCTATGCTAAATTGAAAATGTTGAAAGCTGGCAATGTCGATGTCGATAAAAAAGAGGTTAATTTTATGGTAATTTTTCTGAGTTTTGACGTCTCATACTTATATATACATTTTAGTTGGTAAAGATAACGACAAAAGATTTTGTTCGTGAAGGAAGTGTTTCAAAACGAGGACCAAGGGTATGGAGAATGATCGTCATTGTCGCTTTAGGCGATGTAAAATAGTATTTTTATATATTACCTAAAGCTATTTTTATTCGCATTGGTAATTTGACTACGAACCCAAATACTCCTCAAGTGCTCACATTTTATTGTCCAACACAAATTCATACGACTTTTAAATCGTTAAGATGTACAACCTCACATATAAAAGAATGTAAAATAATATTGTCTTCTTTCTTTACTACTTACACTAACATCTTCTCTGTTTCACCTCCCCCTTTTTGCTTATCTTTCTTCCCTATCTCATCCCTCTATGCTCATCTTTCTTCCTATCTCATCCCTCTATGCTCATCTTTCTTCCTATCTCATCCCTTTATTTGTATTAGGCACGAAAGGTTATGACGTCACTCGGGTTTTAACGAATACGAGGCCCCGCTCGGCTACGGCTTTGATCTGCCACCAGATCGAGTTTACGAATTTAGTGCTGGCACGGAGGACGAACGCGAAGAGTGGGTTAAAGACTTGAAGAAAATAGTATCAACGTCATTAACGGAAGAAGATAGAAAAGGTTTGTAAGAATATTTTCTTTGTGAATTTCCGACATGCTTACTCAGATTGTAATTTGTTAAAAACCTACTGAGTTAATGTAAATTCAGCATCAAATTCTTGACATGGAAAAACTGCATATTGATTTTCCTGACCCTATTACGTCATTAAAAATAACAAAGACATTGTCAGTCCGTGTGGCATATTTATTTGCATACCGTGAATGGTCCAAAACGCCTCGGCGTTTAATAAATTATAGCGGCTGTAGTAAGGAGATAATTTCATGTGTTAAGGTTAAACTCCCGCGTGTTTCACGATAAGTTCACGCGTTGTTCTCATTATATTCACACTTATTTCATGATAACTGACTAAATATATATCGAGGCAGTTATTGCTTGAGGTTTGCCAACTGACAATCGCATAACCGTGTTTTAATAATCTCTTTCCAGCAATTATTGAGCGAAGATTTGAAAGAAAAAAATCTCAACAAAGTTCGTTATCCAGAATAAGTCAAAAATTTCATAAATATATAAATTATATTAATCTTTAAATTAATCTTTATATATATATAAATCTATATTTTTGTACATGATGCACCTAAAAGTCAAATGCCTTCAGACTTATATCAATAAACCAAGTCGCCAAATATACAGTAGCGACAATAGTTCATGCTTGCAAAATGCATGTAAATTATTGTACTGTCGTATAGGAAAAGAGCCGTGTTTATGATAAATACCACACACAAATTTTTATATTTATAACCGCAGAAATTTATTCACTTTCATTGATAAACCATACAATTGTTGATTTGTAAACATTTTCGCTCATGTAACAAGGCATGTTAATGTTTTATAAAATATTTTATGAAATATATAACAGTTTTACAATTGAAGAATCGCAGTGTGTTTTTTGAATGCCCCCCGAGTTCGCTCTGGAATATGTCACGTGAGAGAGCCTGGCATGTTTCTTGACATTATTTGATAACGTCATACTCCAATGATTTAGAACCCAATCCCCAAGATGTGAACGACATCCTGAGACAAGGACGCCATCTTGAATGGTGGCAAAAACCAACACTCTCAATCAAAAATAAGCTGAAAATTTAAAAAAAATTTTTAAAAACCAAACCTATACTATCAATTCTGCAACTGCGTTTTAAATGCAAAAATGCATATTTTACTCGTAATATCGTCAATTTTGCCACCTTTCAAGATGGCGGCTTGCCAAACTCGTAATTACAAATTTTGGCGGAGTCAGGTATCTAGTAGACTGGGTTCTAGGTCTGCATCGTGCTTACTTCTTTCTGCACTTTTGGTGTATGCAACATTTATTGGCGTATACAAGGCGCGATTGAAAAATTAAAATCAACAAACAATCATTAACACGATAAAAAGATTTCGTTATAATTCAAAATAAATGGTCACAGTGCCCCATGTATGACAATATTAATCGACCATCTAATCGTCGTAGCCTCCTGTGAGAGAGCAAAATTTAAAATATCTCATCCAGTGTGGTTTGCTTTATAGAATAATTACCGATAACAGAACGGCTGTGCGCATCTTCTAAGATCGCAAACAGGGAAGACCAAGAGCTTTTGAGTCGCCTATGTGGTAATTCAACCAGCCATTGTGCTCGTTTCTGAAGTACACTACCTGGGAAACGTCTCTGCCACGAATTCTTTTACCAAGGTCGTGTCATTACTGGGCGTGTCACTTGAGGGTTTACCAACAAAGTGAATCCTTGAACGAATTTGTTCTTCAGGTGTTGCGGGCTACCAAGAAAGCGCAATTTGCCATTTGCCATGATTGCTAACCGAGTACACAACGCCTCGCATTCTTCCATACTATGTGACGTAATCATCAGGCATCGACCTAAGGGAAGAGAGGAGGGAACAAAATGATTACCAATCATAAGGCATCGACATATGGAGAGAGGAGGGACAAACTGATTACTAATAATGAAGTTTTGTAACTGGCACTTAATTGCACTTTATGAGAAATTGAGCACAAGGCAAACCTTTCTTAATCATAGTCACGTGAGAAAACGTATTAATGTAAATTTATTTGAGTTCCATTATTGTGATGACGTCATATTATAGTTTATGACGTCATAACATAGGTAAAAGTTTCTATACATAGAGCGTTTTCATGGGTCGTCACATATATTTTTAAAAGGCTTTCAAGGAGAAAAAAGATCGATTTTCAAAGACCAAATTCAAATTTATTTGATGGCATTTCTGTCGTACTCAGCATGCGTAATATGCATTTTCAGGTAATAAATTTAACTGACATATACGCATAGATAAGACACAGACAAAATGCGCAAAGGTTAGACACTTAATTGTGACTTCATTACTATCGTTATAAACTCGCAAATTAAGGCAAAGAATACGCTTAGTAATTGCCCAAATTATTACCATTTTTACTTGAAAAGATCAAAAAAACAATTACAAAGTCAAAATTCAAGTAGTTTTCAAGGAGTTTTGGCATTTTGTCTTTCTTCAAGGGCTTTTCAAATACACTAAAGAGACATTAAGATTCAAGAGCTTTTGAAAGAGTTAAAGGAGAAGTGGAGCCCTGTTTAGTGCAATAAGCTCCAAAAGTATCTATCAATATCATCGATATAGTTAGCGTTCATCGCTATTGTTTGATTCAACCTATCTGAAAAGCCATTCATGTTACGTTGATACTGCCGTTGTTCAGAAAAATGAAATTTGCTAACCATAATTTTAATTACAGCAATTTTAAAAACACTTGAGAAAAACGACGATTTTTGAAAGCAAACATGTTTCGACATTATCAGAATGCCATCTTCAGTGCAGAATGGTTAGTGTTGTAATATGATACGAATATGATATGAATAAATTAATTACAATGAATAGGATTATGATTTAGTTACAAAATTATAAAATATTTACAAAAAAGAAAAGAAAATAAGTATTAAGAACTTTATAACAAAAATATTATTATAAAGTAAATATAGTGTTGTAGTGGTGAACTTGGATATTTAAATCGGGATTATTTTATTAATGTGTAGAGCTTCCTGATTTTGAGGAGAAAGTGGATTGATCAGTGTCGATGAT
The DNA here is from genome assembly GCF_021976095.1 of Xenia sp. Carnegie-2017. Classification (NCBI taxonomy): domain Eukaryota; kingdom Metazoa; phylum Cnidaria; class Anthozoa; order Malacalcyonacea; family Xeniidae; genus Xenia; species Xenia sp. Carnegie-2017. Next base: position 21,450,558 of record NW_025813486.1, on the reverse strand, counting down.
TTTAAAAACAGGAGGTGAGAATTTGTTTTACATGAAGGAGAGGCTTGAAGATGTTTGTAGATAGTGGAGTTTTTGTCTGTGTGAGCATGTTCCTTATCCTGGTAGATAATTGGCGAGAAGTTTCGTTAAAGGGAATTACATCCCGCACATGAAAATTGATAAACTACCATAGATTTGAAAGTTCGGGAAGTGGGTCTTTAAACGAAAATAAAGATTTTATTTTAAAAGGTGTGAAAATAAGTTTAACGTCAATGTCAGTGCAGTAAAGGTTTGATGCAGTGAGCTTGCGTTGTGTGTGTCGTGAGTAATCACCCATGTAAGGTAGTTTGAAATAACGTTCATTGTCAGGTTGTTGTATATCGTTAGTGTTAGTTGTGGAGTTAGATGAGTCGCGCTTTGTTGGTCCAAACAGTGTTGTATAGTGCTTGTTGATGAAACGAAAAAGGAAAAAGATTATGTTGAGAGGAATATTTAGTTTTAAACTACGTTGGTGCCGACTGTCTGTGGTTGAAAAGTTTCTGTGCTCTCTTGTTTAATCAGTGTTCTGTGATTAGTCCACTTTGTAATTTAATGGTGAAAACTAAAAGAAGCCAGTAGTCCTATATATGGTTCTTGTGGTACGTAGAGGTCATATAGTTTTCTTGGTGTGATTTTATGGTAGATGTCAAGAGGCAACTGATTGTCTTGTTCGGTTTTGTATGGAAGTTTGATGCTTTGATGTTGTTTGTTGATGTATTCGTAAAAGAGTAATGTTTGTCTTTTGTTATGAAAAAATACAAAAATGTCGCCAAATCGCATCTGCGGTAAAATAAAGGTTTGTTTGCTTGCGAAGTTATTTAAACTTCAGTTTCTGTTCGAGAACCCATGAAAATGTTGGCTGAATGGGCGCTGGCGGTGATTCCACTTCATTCCTGGCTCAATTTGGTCGTAGTACTTACCGTTAAAAAAAATGAGTCTCGGCCGGAGTGATGTTAAACAATAGTTTTAGTCTCTGTTCTGTTCCATTTTGAATTTAGGCTTGTTGGTAAAAATTAAACTCACAGCAATGTCTATGGTTTCCTGGCCTGGTGGTATGTTGGTAAAAAGGCTTTCAACGTCAAAAGAAATAAAGAATTTATTCATGTGGAGCGTTAGTGTTAAAGATAAAAAATCATCGACAAAACTAAAGAATCTTAGCAGAATGGTCATTAGGTATTAGGGGTTGGAGTAAAGAGCTGAGGTATTTGGCTAATTTGTAGTTATACGAATTGATTGAAGAAATTATAGGTATGCTAATTAGAAATTATCAATATCATCGATATAGTTAGTGTTCATCGCTATTGTTTGATTCAACCTATCAGAAAAGCCATTCGTGTTACGTTGATACTGTCGTTGTTCAGAAAATGAAATTTGCCAACAATGTTTAAAGGATGAAGCAAAATAAATTATAATTAAAAACCCTAACTCTAACATTTTTTAATAATAACCAAAATGGCGCTCATATTAGACGGGTGTGAACTGCATGTAATTGCATTCTTCAACACATCTCCCCCCTGGAAGGAAACCCGCTTCATCACCAGTTTCATACCTTCGGCTCTGACTCTACATAAAGTGTTCCACAACAGTCGTCTTGCAACAGGATCCATTCCAGTTGTTGGTTCGTCGAGAAAACTATGAGTGATCGCCAACTAAAGCTATCGCTGTACTTAGTTTGCGTTTGTTTCCAGCACTGTAAAAGAAAAGGTAATCTTTTGTATCGTGATCTAAGCAGCCTGGGATTGCTATAAAAAGATGGCAGATTTTCGACGTCACATGCATAATTTCCACATAAAATCACTCCTGATGAAGATACTAGGAGTGGAGTATATAAGAACTAAATTTCAAATAAAAGATCATCCCTGGATAAAGACACTAGACTGGGAGTAGCAGAACGCAAAGTTTCAACATCAGATCACCCTGATAAAGCACACTAGACTGGACTATATAAGAACTAAAGTTTCAACATCAGATCACTCCTGGATGAAGACACTGACTGGAGTATACAAGAACTAAAGCTTTGAACATCAGATTACTCCTGATAAAGACACTGAACTAGAGTATATATGAGTAAAGTTGCACAACAGATCACTCATGAACTACACAGGAGTATATACACTAGGTTTAAAGTCAAATAAACCTAAAATGAATTATATAATGGCAAAACCTCGGTGAGCATTTATAGTACACCATTCTATTTAAAGTAGACGACGTTTCATTATACCTGTATGTTTTGTTAACATATCAGCGTGTTCCGTTAGCAACACTGATCTCATTAAATCTTCGATCAATGGATTGATCACATGATTGGGAACTCCACGAAGTGCAGCATACATTTGCAACATCTCCCGTCCCGTCAAAAATCGATCAAAGCATCAAATTGTGGATTGGCCAGCCCGTTAAGTTGACGAACCTTGGTAAACAACATAATTTATATTTAAAATTATAATTTCATTTACAAAATAACATGTATAACGCGTGCTCTGATTGTCGATACCGTGTTTGCATCAAGCTACCCCAATACGGAAATTTTAAAATGGAACATACTAAGTCATGAAAAATAACGTACAAAGGCAATTTTCACCGATTGAAGTATTTGTTGTTGACAATAATGATGCAAACGTAGGAAGGTTTCTGGGGAGGGCCATAATCATATTATGCTATTATATCAATACTTTCCCCCAACTATCGATGGTTGACCACAGTCGGTACTAAATATACAGCACCGGTTACCCTAAACCAAATTTGGTATTAATGTTTTGTTTTCTGCTTACTTAGATACATGGAATTAACGAACATAAAGAAGGTTTTTCTTTACGCAGTTAAAACTAGCTGACGTTTCTACTTTGCCTGTTTCAGGAGTAAAATGGATCCAAGTAAATTCATATGCGAACGGCAATTTCAGGAAATAAATTTTTTATGTTGAAATTTGTAAACGAACTGTAGCCGCGATTCGTATGTATTATTGTCTTCAATTGCGTTTACAGGTCTTTAAATGATCAATTACTGCTGAATCGTGCAAAGTCTGAACGTCGGCTGATTTCAAAGACGAGTAGTTTTTTCAAAACATCCTGTTGAGCCACTACACTGTGGTAATAATACGGGTGGCACAAAAAATGTCAATAAAGTTATCTTGATATATTCCTATACTGTGCTGAGGCTGTATTTCGCTACATAATGTGGTTTCGTTGGACGGTGTGCATTGTGAAGAAGAACCAAAATGGCGGACAATACAACGGAGCATTGAAACGTTTATATTTACAAGGTTGTTTCTGCAGAGGAACTGAAATATATTTGACCAATTACGCGTACCGACAACAAGCAACAACTGAAAAGGAGTTCATTTATAAACAAGTAAGAAATTATTTGTTATGTGTAAGTAAGGGTTAGTTGCTCGATCTTTGAACGTCAAAATGTAATTCGCTTGGTTTTTTATTTATGGCTGGTTACAACTTGTTTTGCGTCGTAATATCATTGAACATTACATGGAGCTCCACTGTAAATGAGCAACACTAAACATTGCAACAGAAATACAGGCATTGCAACGTCAACACTAAATATTGCAAGAGAAATTTACCACTAGAAAATAAATCGGCGCGGTCAAAAATATTTGCCTGTTCCTGGCATGCATTAACGTCATGACCGCGCCAAGGGTGATTTCAACGAAGATTTTCTTTATTTACAATGTAGATGTCATGAAAAAAATGGCAAAAATTGTGTTGTTGTTTTACTCACAGAGAGTAGTGACATACCACAGTATGTTTTCCAAAAGCATCCATTTCAATGGTATTTTATTTGGTGTTGAAAATCTGCAAACCTGTAATTTGCATAACAGCCTTTTTCAATGCCTACATGCATACCATTGCCTGCTCAACCTTTTTCTTTCCAAAGTGATGGGTAATGATAGTTTTGAGACTAGTACGATGGCTAAACTAATAAAACTAACTACGAATTCATTTAATTTACATCCTAAATTCCAAGCATGAAATTCCTTTAAATGCGTTTATGCTCCTTAAGGATGAATTACTGCTTTAAAATCTTGATGTCGGATCAGCCTCGTAGCCAGGCGCTTTGAATTATTTGATGATTAATAAATTGAATGTCACGTGGCGTGTGGGCGTCGCGCGTTAGCGTGGCTGCAGCAAAGCGTTACCAGCCGCGATTTTCCTTATTTGTTATTCGCATATGTCGTCCCGCGCTGCACTTTTTCGCACAAATGATTCAGGGAATCAAAGCGCCTTGGTACGAGGTTAGCATGTTTACAGTTCGCGGACAGATAATTGAAATAAATATACAACGGAACGTCAAGTACCCATCCAATTGTAAATTTGGTTCAATGGTCTTTACATGATTCTTCAATTTAAGCAAAGGAAAGGTCAACAGATCATATACAGTAGCGTAGCCAACCTCGACTTTTACTTCCGCTTTCCTAATATTTTTGTATTTTACTGACAGTGAGGAAAATAGATTTCTAAAGACATGAATAATGGTAATCTTTAAAAAATTTACACAGCGGAAGTAAATCTGCAGGCTGGCTACTACTGATCATATACAACAATAAAAACATACCCGACTTAAATTAGTCTGAATATCCCAAGAGTCAAGGACGGCGGTACTGAAGTTGGAACACATCGCCTGTTAACATTTTAAACATTTGTAGTTTTTCCAGCGCCATTGACTCCCAGGAGACTCGAAGCATTCACCTAAAAGTATTCCCTAAGCTGCATGTGATCCACTGCAGCAATCTTTTCGACGACCTTTTGGAAAAAATAAGGTTAATAAAGAAGGAGCTTTGTTCTTTTGCTTATATTTTCATTGAATAGAAGTTTCAAAACGATGTGAACTTTCTAAAAAGTCTTCAGGAAAATCTCGTTTCATTCTCCAGGATAATATGAGTATTGTATATTTTCAAGACAATCTTCTTTCATTTCTCCAGATTATGAAAGTACAACCTGTTGGAGAGAGTTTTTGGTAAAATATGACAAATATTATCACTGGCAAAGAGAGCTCTATTCCATTCCTGATGCAATTCTGGTGCAACATATTACTATAATTTGTTCTCATTATGCAACGCGACAACACTGGTTGTAAAATTGGCCATTACAGGTTCCTCGTATCTTGAGTGAAAAGATGTCATAGATATAACATAAAACTGTCTAAAAAAGTCTAAAGTGACATTTTAAAAGTTTATTTCAACAAAACCATTATTCAAAAAGCAAAATTTTGTTTCATAGACACCCTTTAAAAAGCCCGTTTCGTGGTGTGAAGACTTTTCTAGTGGTAAAAAATTATTAAGTTATCTTTTCAATCAAGCACAATGAACTCATCGCGGCCATCTTTTGTAACTTTCCAAAATATTGTGTTAAAAAACGAAATTTTTTTTGACATGGTTTCGGCTGATAAAAGAAGGATATTTTTCAACACATCTACAAACACAGCAAGGAGAAATTCTCTACCTGGAACTTTAAATATTTTCGTAAGATCCTTCACTACAACCACGTCTTCGTTCACTTCGTCGTTGAGTACTGGTCGTTTTTCCGCCATCACGTCGGAATCTTCCGTATCGCCGTTTGGATGACTGCTGTCAAACGGATCGACGTACACTGATCTAATGGAACTTCGCAACGACCGAATAGCGTTGAAGTCGATGAACAGAATAATAAGCATGAAGAAGATTCCTTCAAGTGGTAACACCAAAGTAGATAAGATGCAGCTTTGTCACACTTTTGTCACAGAGCTCTTACCCGTGCCAGTTAGTTTCCAGTCCCCTGAAGTTGATCGGTGCGCGCGCATGTCAACCGGAAATAGGGTTTAATAAACATGGCATGGCATTGGATGGCGTGAAAATCGGAAATACGACAAAGCTGGAAGTTGCATGCTATTGACAAAGTAACATTAGATCCGTTTCCTTTTCTCAATCGAAGGTAAAAACGGTAGAAAACGAGGTAATTGCATTTTATAGTTTATAATTTATCGAAAGGTTTACATTTTATCTCTTGAAACAAATGGAATTGAATGTAGACATTGATCTGGCATTAAGAATGAACAAATTGACTTTGGAGTCAGAAAAGGATGAAATAACTGTACGTCAAACTTTGTTAGAAAATAAACTTTTAGACTGCTATGCTGAAGAAATTGCTGCAATGATAAACGCTGAAGTAAATAAGAACTGCAATGGATGCATGATTGATCACTCCTCTCAACTCGAGCATGACTGTCTCATGATGGAGCATGACGAGCGTATGTTGTTGCATTTTGATGATGCCTTGGAAAATGTGTCCGAAGAGATTGTGATCAAAGATTTTATGAAAAGCATTGAAGATGTCAAGCCACCCGTTAATGGACTTGAGATACTAAAATACACTTGTAACGACTGGCATAAAATATTTGTTTCGGATAAAAAGAACAAACTTGAAACGCGAGTCGTTAAGCTTTTGTAAATATATATTATTTATTCCTGTTCGATTCGTAAGGTCAAACAACAAACTTGAAACACGAGTCGTTAAGCTTTGTAAATATATATTTTTATTTATTCCTGTTCGATTCGTAAGGTCAAACCATTACACATTGTTCTAAATGAAATATAAGAAACATGTATGAATTTACTGCTTACATGTTAGCACTTCTGTATACATATACGTAAGCGATGTAATATTACATAGAAAAAAAACATTTTACGACAACTACAAACGAATTAAAACTTACTCGATAAGGTCTTTTATGAGACGATACATGCCCACACGAGGGTTTTACAAGATAATCATCACAGTGATCACATTTTTCTAAAAAATAAAATCGACGCCTCTGTTAAAGTTAATACAAACACTCTAAGGAACAGAAAAAAAGACAAACGGTACTTACTGAAGGTATAAAACGACGCTTATGGCGAGGCCATCCTTCTTCGATTGCATGTTTGGATATTGCATCTTCACAAAGGCTCTCTGTTTCGTAAGTGGTTGAGATACACTACACATGCGCTTGAGATGTGACCTTCGTTGCCATCTCGCAAATGTAAATTATAAATTACCATTGAATAGTATGACCTTGAATAATGTGGCGTGGGTAAGATCTGTGCAGTATCCTAGCTTTTAACTCTGTCCTTCTTAGATTTACAAACATTATTTTATTTTAGTATGCGTTTGTTTTACTGGTTGCTAGAGATCGTATTAGGAGAATTTAAACCAAGAAGAAGCAATCAACTGATAAAAGTGCAACGCGCGTTTGATATTGATATTGCAGTAATTGATACCACAAGCCTATCTGCCTATAGTGGTTTAAATTTATTAACTTATGCATTCAAGATGCGATGTGGCACAACAATTTTAGTTGTTTCAGGCTTACAATAACCGGTTTACTGCCGAAAGTCGCGTATATAGGTAGAAGTGTGCCGTAAGCGTAATATTATTCGAGCTATTTCATGCATCATCACTTTAGGGAATTTCCTTTTCATCTTATGAAGGCGCAAAATATTTCAAAACATCGAGCTTCGCGCAGTATGTATAGCTCTAAGAGGCTCGGTGTTGCATAATTTAGGATATTTCATTTATATTTTTATTGCATGCCAGATTTTATAAGTTCCCATGCAGAGTTTATATTATTAGCTTCCTAAGTATTTTCTTAATTCATGTTGTAGTAGTGCACGTAAGTCACGAAATGTAAACATATAAATAGACTCAAATTTGTAATAGTCAGATGTGTAGATTGTTCATTGCTAATAAACTCCATAAAACAAACCGAATCAGAGTGCAGATCAATTTTCTGACGAACTCAGTGAATTCTGCGACACTCGGCATGTTTCCATTAAACAGATAGAGATAGAAACAATAGCAGAGGATTTTGCAGCTATGCAATATTAAAGTAATTTTCACACTAAACTGAAAATGAAAAGATTTTATTGAACAACGTCACTTCAAAATAAGATACAAGTTATTATGAAACGAATTCATCTAACAAAGTTAATCTTCTTCATCATTGGCAATCTCACCAAAGCTGTACTCTTTTAAAAGTCTGTTGATGAGAAACTTTCTCTTATCAATAGCTGCTTCCATAGCTTCCTGTGGATCAAAGTCGTCATTTTCTATAAACCCTTTCTTTGTATGCATTATTTTTCTGTGGATGGGATCTTTTTCAGTTGGTTTATCCACATAAGACGTTGCATATAAATACTTTCAATTCTTTTGAAGTTTTGGTAGAATGTTAGAATATGCTTGATTTTCAGCTGTCTGCTCATCCAGACCACTGTTCACAAGGCTTTCCTTCATCTCATCGAAATCTACATTACTTCTTTCCCTTGCTTCTTCTATCAAAGGTATCCAAGGATCAGTTTTCTCCAGTTTCAGCCTCATTTTCTATTGACATTGAACTTTCAGATTCATCTGTTGAACTTGTAGAAACATTATCTTCGAAATGCATTCCCTGACTGTCTGAATCTGATTGAGACATTTTTCCTCATCCCTTAGTGGACAGTATTCTTTTCGTGTCTGCGTAAGTTGAAAGCTCGATTAAATACTTTTCCACAATATCTGCAGCTCATTTCGCCGGCACTGCTTTTTTAGAAATGAGACATTTTATGTAGCAATGTGCATTTGTGGGCAAATGAGCAAGTGTGTTGAAGCAGTTATGAGCATTTGAGCAAGTGCTCATAAGTAATTATGAGCATCAATGAGCATTGCTCATCTGCTCATAAGAGGAATAAAGGTTTAAACTATTGTATATAAATTATACCAAGTTGTTATCATGTATTCATTTATGGGTATTGCTCATTTAAACTCCCTCCCCCCCTGCTTTATGATAGCAACTTGGTATAATTTATATACAATAGTTTAAACCTTTATTCGTCTTATGAGCAAGCCATAAGGAAAAAACATACAGACAGCAAGGAATTCATTATGGAAAATTGGAAAAGTTACAAACAACTCTTGTGAACTATGAATGTTGCGAACTATGAATGTAGTTACAAAATGAATGAACGATTAAAAGACATGCCTATGCTTGTGAGGATTTTAAAGTAAACCCTCAAGTGCTTTTAAAATTTTTGTCATAAATATCTGCTAAAGTATGATGTGTTCATATGTAATCAAAAGAGATTTTTGTTGTTTGATTCATGTAGATAATTAGAAAAATATTTAATAAAAATTGTTCATTGTCCAATGTATTCTTATTGTGTGCACTTTGTTCACTATTTTACAAATACCTCCCATTCAAGCTAGTCGAATCATACCGTCTTTCTTTGAATATGTCAAAATGCTTACTAGCGCAGTGGTTATAAAAGTGAAAGCAGAGCATGTTTGCTTTTATTTGCGAGACAATGGACGTACGTTTTAGAACACCTGCCAACTTTTATGTGTGTGGTCAAAGTCAGTCGGGCAAAAGCTATTTGGTTAGGTCGATGCTTTATAATTTAAATGAACTTTTTTATCCTGTTCCAAATAAAATTATTTACTGTTACGGTGAACGGCAAAGTGAATTTGGTGAAATGGAATCAAAAATTCCAAACATTTGCTTCGTCGAAGGATTCCCGGACAACTTATTTGATATTCTGGAAGGTTGTCAAAACTCTTTAGTGGTCGTTGACGATTTGATGTCAGAATGTTCTAGCGATCAACGAATGTCCGATTTATTTACCCGCGGGTCGCATCACCGTGGCGTCTCTGTCATGTATCGAACACAAAATTTATTTCCGCCTGGTAAACAATCCCGAACAATCAGCTTAAATTCCCACTACATGATCATTTTTAAAAACCCGAGAGATTCGCTAGGTATCGCAACATTGGCACGGCAGATGTACCCTAAGAAAACGAATTACCTTCTGCAGTCATTTCAAGACGCCACATGCCGCCCTTACGGCTATCTTTTGCTCGATTTGCATCAACTCACTTCTGACAATATGCGTGTCAGAACAAATATCTTGCCCGGTGAAAAGCAGATTGTCTATGTACATAAGTGATAAGCATCGACATCAACAATCATTTAAACATCATGTCTAAACGAATTAGGAGCAATCTTCCGTACCTGCAAGTACTTGCAAAATCTAAGCCGAAAATTCGAAAGGTTATCATCGAACATGGACCATCTGATGTCATGTTGTGCATTTGTGAATGCGCAGTTAATGTGTTAAAAGGAACTGTACCGATATCTGCGAGTCAAAACGACGCTTGTTGAGGTATAAGAAACATCTCAGAGCCTTAGCGAACAAGAGAATTTCAAGAGCTAAAAGAAAAACTTTTAAATCAAAAGGAGGCAATCTACTGAGCGCCTTCCTACCGCCGGTTTTGAACGTACTAGGAGTTTGCTGAAATAATGAAGCATGCCAAGCGAATGATTTTAGTACCTGAAGACGTTTATAATAAATATGAACAAAAGCAAAAATTTGAAGTTTCGCCAATTACGATGAACATGATGCAAAAAGATACTCAACTCTCACACATCCTTCACCAAGACGGTTTAAGTGACGATCAAAGGCAAAACTTTTAACACAAACTTTGAGCAATTCCTTAATTTGAAGAAACAAAAAGATATTCAGATACCCACAGTACGCGTGATGGATACAACCGACGGGGAAGAAAGAAACACGGTAATAAACAACGAAGTGCGTACATTAGCTGACTCCGTCATTGTACAAAGTGTGCCGAAGACGATGCGTGAACGCGCAACAGCAATACTGCAGCGTCTCAAAACAAAACCAGATATAATAACTTGGGATGATTCAGGACAAGTCAAACTTGACGGTGTTATTATCCCTCAATCAAATATATCAGACCTCATTAGCGACGCCGTAAGAGGGAGAAAGAATTTCAATCCTACAGGTTCTAGAGAATTCTTTCGCGTTTTATCAAAAATAAACATTCCTCGCGATTTGGTTCGGAACGATGTAAGATGGGAAGAAGCTCAAATGGAAACTTCGCCTGATGAAGAAGACGGAATAGCCTACCACAGAGGCTCAAGAACAAAAATGACAACACCTAAAGCCACCCCTACACTAAAGAAAACTCGCTTACGTTGGATAGACTATTAAAATTTGACATGTAAAGATTTGTTTTGTTTAAATAAATAGAGCAGTTGATATCAATTTCCTGACTGTTATCATTAGAATATGCAAATAGAAAACACAGGCAATTAGCTTACACAAAGAAAATTTTATTGATAATAAACGGCTCAAGCTTTTACAACAAATTTTATACTTGACTGAATGCTATCGTTTAGGGTTACACTAGTTTCTATATGAAAATGTCTGCTAACGAAACTTGATACCTTGTTATCGTTCTCAACAGTATTACCATCAAACATGTTTACAATCTTATTCATGCTATATCCTCGCACTCTATGGCTGAGGTAAAATATACAATATTGTCCACATACATCCGTCCAGATACTTTGCAATTGACGTTTATTAAACCCCCAATCATAATGTTTCAAATAATCTCTAAAGAACTTATGATATCGCCCTGGTGGTTGTCCATAGCTATCGAAGAATTCGGCTTTTTCTTCTGAAGGAAAGTAAAAGGCAACCCAATGGGTCCCCGGTTTTCCGCTTACATCCGTGTTTGCGATAAATCCTTTTGGGTAGCTTTCGATTTCTTTAGGCAAACGGTCGGCTGGAAAAACGCCGAGAATTTTTTTTCCTGTTACCGGATCGGATTTCAAAGCGGTCCATATTTGTGAGGTGTTCATTTATCCAATGTAGTCATAAACGACATTTCTCTCTCCATCGATTTGTATTATATTCTCAAACTCTCCATAGCACACAAAGCTAACTGCATGAGTTGGCGGTGTCGAGAATTGTAAGTCAATGGCCAGGTTTCCTTTTTGCACCGTGTTAAAATGTTCGGACGCGCTGCACATATCGGGGGTAAAGTCCGCGCCGAACAGGGCAAAACCGTTTGGGAAATCTTCACGCGTAATGCCATTGCCTGTGTCGTAATACATTTTCCCAGTGCCTGAAAACTGTGATAGAAATGCTTCTATAAATCTTGGATTCGCGCCAAAGGACAAATTGATTGGTTTAAATGGTACAGATTCACCATTTATTGAAATGCCTAACGATGAAATGTTGAAATGTTGGAAATTGAATGGGTTCTTTTATAAGCTCCGTTGAATGACGCACTTTCAACAAGACCAAAACAAACGATTTAGGCACTAAACCATTGAAAAGGTTATCTTTTGCAGCGAAGGGTTTCCAGAAGGAATAATAAAACTTTTACAGTCCACACGCTTACAGGGTAAATGGCTGGACCTTTTTCAGGGCAACTTCGTGAGCCAGAGATATACTAGGATTCACTTTGACTTTACGAACTTTAAGGTATGCATCTATCAATTTCACTCTAAAGGCTGCACCGTCCACCGATGACATTAAGACAAATTCGTCACTGGTACGGTTCATGACCACTTTCAAATCAACATAGCTAAGTAAGTAACGTTCACCAAAGAAAACATCGCAAAAGATAGGACCTGCCATATCAACAATTTTACTTCCCATGATAAACTTATTTCTTGTCTTCAAACCCTGTTTGGACTTGCGTGTGCAGGATCTGCATTATCCATCTGACCTGCAGTATCTTTGTAAAATAACGCAGCGGTGAGCTGCGATTGTTTGGCTGACGGACCATAATTTAAAAGTGTGCCGAGATATGCACGATATGGATATGTTCCTGTTGCTTGTGTAACTAACTTTCCTTTTAGAAACACGTCAACTTGCTTGAACAAACTGTGCAAGAAATTGTTTACAGGTCCAACTTTAGTGTCATCATCGATATCCCCACCATCGGCTTTTGTTACTTTCGCTCTAGCTACCAATATTGTCTTAGACATGTCAACATAATCTTCAGTGCCGGGCGCTAAAAATGTAATTGGTCCATTTTCAGATACGCTGGACACAGGTTGATGATCAATCCAATGCCCCTTTTCTAAACTGACTTGTGTTGGTGGGACAGAAAATAAATCAAGTTCGGTTTTTGTACATTCTGCAGATTTTGGATGAACGAAATCCATATTTAGCCGAAAATGTCCTCTGCTTCTTTAGCTGCTTTACGTCTCTTGGCTGAACTGTGAATGGCAATGGAAGTCGTCGCCTTTCTCTTTTTAGCTGGTTTTCTTGACCGTTTCTTTGAAGACTTTCCTCTTCCTGTTTGAGCAAACTGCTGCATTCTGTTTACAGCCATTTTCCCCGCATCTTTAGCAGCCTGATTTACTCTCGATTTTGCAGACTCTTTCACACTTTTCCCGGAGATAACATCGCCTAAAACGTTTGCTCCTGTGTTAAGAGCAATTTTACCCAGAGCTTTTGCACCGCTTTTTGCCAGAGGTATTACAGCTCTAGCTAAACTGCGAAATAAGCCACCAAGACCATAACCCACTTGCCCGTATCCTCTTTGTCCTTCTTAGATTTACAAACATTATTTTTATTATTACTTTTATGCGTTTGTTTTACTGGTTGCTAGAGATCGTATTAGGAGAATTTAAACCAAGAAGTTAGGGCAATCAACTGATAAAAGTGCAACGCGCGTTTGATATTGATATTGCAGTAATTGATACCACAAGCCTATCTGCCTATAGTGGTTTAAATTTATTAACTTATGCATTCAAGATGCGATGTGGCACAACAATTTTAGTTGTTCAGGCTTAAAATAACCGGTTTATGCCGAAAGTCGCGTATATAGGTAGAAGTGTGCCGTAAGCGTAATATTATTCGAGCTATTTCATGCATCATCACTTTAGGGAATTTCCTTTTCATCTTATGAAGGCGCAAATATTTCAAAACATCGAGCTTCGCGCAGTATGTATAGCTCTAAGAGGCTTTCTCGGCATGTTTCCATTAAACAGATAGAGATAGAAACAATAGCAGAGATTTTTGCAGCTATGCAATATTAAAAGTACTTTTCACACTAAACTGAAATTTAAAGATTTATTTGAAACAACACATTTCCAAAATTAAGATACAAGTTATTTATGAAACGAATTCATCTAACAAAGCACCTTCTTCTATCATTGGCAATCTCTACCCAAAGCTGTAATTTCTTTTAAAAAGTCTGTTGATATGAAACTTTCTCTCTTATCAATAGCTTGCTTCCCATAGGCTTCCTGTGGATCAAAGCCCGTCATTCTTTATAAACCTTTATGCATTATTTTCTGTGATGGATCTTTTTTTCAGCTATTATTTATCCAGTTTACAAGACGTTGCATATAAATACTTTCCCAATTCTTTTGAAGTTTTTGCAGACTGTTAGAATATGCTTTGATTTTCAGCCATCTGCTCATCCAGACCACTGTTCATACAAGTTGGCCTTCCTTCATCCTCTACTGAATTTCATTACTTTACTTCTTTTTCCCTTTATTTCTTCTAATTTCAAAGATATCCAAGGATCAGTTTTTTCCAGTTTCAGCCTCATTTTCTATTGATTGAACTTTCAGATTCATCTGTTGAACTTGTAGAAACATTATCTTCGAAATGCATTCCCTGGACTGTCTGAATCTGATTGAGACATTTTTTCCTCATCCCTTAGTGGACAGTATCTTTTTCGTGTCTGTGTAAGTTGAAAAGCTCGATTAAATACTTCTTCATTAACATTCGCAGCTCATTTCGCCGGCACTGCTTTTTAGAAATGAGACATTTATGTAGCAATGTGCATTTGTGGGCAAATGAGCAAGTGCTGAAGCAGTTATGAGCATTTGAGCAAGTGCTCATAAGTAATTATGAGCATCAATGAGCATTACCATCTGTTCATAAGAGGAATAGTATTGTATAGAATTGCACAAGTTGTTATCATGTATTCATTTATGGGTATTGCTCATTTAAACTCCCTCCCCCCCTGCTTTATGATAGCAACTTGGTATAATTTATATACAATAGTTTGAACCTTTATTCGTCTTATGAGCAAGCCATAAGGAAAAAACATACAGACAGCAAGGAATTCATTATGGAAAATTGGAAAAGTTACAAACAACTCGACATTCGTTGATTAAATGATATTTTGTAACCCTGTCTTACATGCACTTTAATTTTTTCTGTTCGGGGGTCAAAGCTCAATTTGATATTGTCTTTTACTTCTTTGTCAAGAGTCTCATTAACTGATTTTACTAGGTCGAAGGCTTTTTCATACAGGCCATAGTCGACAAATACCGGAGTAGGTAGACCTGTTTTGTGAGTTACATATATATGTGTATCCAAACCTTTTTTCAACGTGTACCATGTATGAGGATATGTAATTGAATACAATCCTACTTCCCAATTACCATTTAAATTCACAACGTGAGGTAGTTTTACGCGATAACCTGAAATCTTATTCTCAGGAAATACAGAGAGAGATGCATTACTAGGTAATGTCAGATAGAAGTGTATCCTGCTCATCTTTAAGGTATAATGTGAAATGAAAAAATCATGAAAACGGTTACGTTTTATATATGTATTTCCGATGCTGGTACCCATGAATTAAATTTGTTAGGTAGCCAGACCACTTTACAAAATATTGTACATTGCCCCCTACCACGTTTCTTAAGTATTTTTTCAATCTCATAAACATCGTCTTTCTTGATGACTTTTGAAGTTCTTTTTCATAAAATGTTCCTTCAGTTCGTCCCTTCATGATCTTTCAGTCTGTATACAGGAGGATTGCGCGGTATTTTTGACTTACAGTGAAAATTTCTTTTGAAAAATTCGGTAAATACCCCTTCTCAAACCTTCGTTTTATTTTACTTATTCGTACTTGGTCACCTATATCAAACTTATATTTTACATGCGTAGGTTTATTTAATTTGCTATCACCATATAAATTTTCCCGAATTCTATCTTCATTTTCACTTGTAACGTTGATCGGTTTTTCCTTAATGCTGCGATGCATGCTATGATTATAAGAATACAGTAGATCAGGAAGCATGTCAATGTATCTCATTGTTTTGTTTGCTGTGAAGTAGCGCCACATTTTAGTTTTCAGTGTACGTATCAAACGTTCAACGATGGATGCCTTCGTCTCGTTAAATGTATTAAACAAGGTAACGTTTTCTTCTGTCAGTTTCTTAAAGTCTCGATTAAAAACCGAGCCTTGATCCGTTTGAATGTGTGTTGGTTTACGTCCTGATGACAAAATCTTTTAAAAGCTTCTACCAGCGACGATCCTGTTTTCTTTTTAATGGAACAGCCCATGCATATTTGGAAAACATCAATACAGATAAGAAGATAGCGATAACCATCATTATACTTTTGCAAAGATTTGCATGTCTGCAAGATCCAATTGCCACTGGTCGTCAATACCACTCACTACGACACGATTTCTTTCAAACTTTCTTCGAATAGGTTTATGCAAAGAGTATGCGTCTTGTTGCATGAGCCATTCTTTAATTCTTTCACGACTAATGTCATATATTCCTTCTGCCTTTACATCGCGGTACAAACGTTCAACACCTCCGTAGCTTCCTGGGCGTTTTGGATTGAAGTATACACCGGCTAAGTACCGGTCAACGTTACTCATGACAATGTTCTCGTGATAATAATTTTGCAATTAGATGTCAATTTCTTTTAACTACTCATTATCGATGGGTTCAATGTTTTCAGTTACAGGCAGTGTTTCTTCTATCGCATTATCTGTTGGAAGTTTAATTGCGGCGGGTCCATAATTTTTAACAGTTTTACTTGTGTATCCTGCTTGCAAATGACCCTCAAGATTGAGATCGTTGCGTCCGAAACTTATACCCAAGCGAAACATTTTCTGACGATTATGATTTTTATCCCTTTTTGCATTTCTATTTTCACGTTTGCTGCTACCGATCCCCATTTTCACAATGACATGGTCATGAAACAACTGAAGACAAAATGCAATAACATTGAAATTTATATTTTATTTTTTTGTCAAAGCAATTACACAGTTGATCTGTATTTCAGTTTACAACTACAATCAGCATAGTCAAAGAGATGTTGATAAAAAGGAGGACGTTTTGTCTCCGTGTACATTAACATTAGTTCTACCCAAGTAACACTAAACAGTTTGTCAAAATATGTCTTGTGAGAGTTCGAAGGTCCACTGTACTTTAGAAACTTAAAGGCTTCACATATTCCATTCCAGACATGTTCGCGATTGATTGTTTCGACTGCACGAGCTGCAAATTGAACCACCGATCTTCCTCAGCCATCATTTCTAAAACGTTTTGATACTCCGTCCAAGGGTCTGCTTTACTTTCATCCTTTCAGCTCTTCGTAGCTCTTGAATCTTTTACTTATAAAATCGACGAAAATCAAATTGATAAGATCGCTGTGACTAACTTCTTCAAACTCAACAGTGTCTGCATATATCTGATTAAACATGTGTGCCATATTTTTGTTTTTTCAAAACGTCCAAAAGCAATGCAACAATAAACAACGCAAATAACATTTTTTAAGACGATAGTTCGACTATATAGTTTGAAGAATGAATACACAATGACATAGATCCGGTTTATTAACCAATAAAACATAAGGCGGATCTAATGTTACTTTGTCAATAGCATGCAACTTCCAGCTTTGTCGTATTTCCGATTTTCACGCCATCCAATGCCATGCCATGTTTATTAAACCCTATTTCCGGTTGACATGCGCGCGCACCGATCAACTTCAGGGGACTGGAAACTAACTGGCACGGGTAAGAGCTCCGTGACAAAAGTGTGACAAAGCTGCATCTTATCTACTCACCAAGAGAAATCGACCAATTCCAGGATTTTCAAAAGCCAAATAATTCGTCTGAATCCTCGCTTTCTGAGGCATGCACATCACCGGCGCATGTTTTTCCATGCACATATTGTAAAGTCTGATACGGTTATAATTTCAAAAATATTGAGAACGATCTGTCCGAGGCAAAAGTTGGGGAGTACCAAAAGTCCAGTTAAGGACATCAACAGTGTAATGGTAGTCAAGACCTGAATGAAATACAACAAGCAGCATGACAGGACCAGTTACAAAAATTCAACAACGTCAATGTTGAAAGCTGACGCCGTTTTGAAGAGAAACGAGAAGAGATACATAAACGGGATGATGGCTGAACCATAAAGCATCAAAACGAGGAAAACATCCAAGACGATAGCCTTCTGCAAGACTAAGCATTGATGAAAATTCACCGATCCGAACGTTCACTTAACCGAATTGTTGAAATTTTATGGTTGACTGAGAGCGACAAAGACGTTTGACATGCAACTTGCTTCCACCAACTTCGGCGGAAAATGTTTAAAGACAAATATAAATGCTGTGGAGCTTAACTCCACTGCCAAACATAATTTGTAAAGATCGATTCTATGTATATAGAGCAGCAGCATCACAGGCTCACAGCCGCAAACCAGATTCAACGTCGTAAACTTGACGTAATTTTGTCATCAAAACCATTGAATTGTTTGCTGGTTGGTAGGCCGAGAGATTAGGGGTTTGGGTCGAGTTCATTCTTTAGAAACAAGTATTCGACAACTACGAGGAATCTTCGAGCACTTGTAAAATAACTCTTTATTGGATCACGGCGTTTGGATTGGCTGAAAAATCAGCAAATGACGTTTTATTGCAAGATAATTGACAACGCGGAATCAAATTGGCGTTTCAAATAATTCCAATTTTTCGGGATTTGTCGCCAAAGGCAAGAAAAACGTTTTATGATCATGACGACAATGAAACTAACCTGCAATTTTCAGTTGTGCTATGTAAATCTTCAGAACATCATTTACTGTTTTTGCCAAAGAGTACATTGCACCACATTAACATGACTAAAATGCTAGCTACGTCATAGCTTGGGAAATTCGACCTACCTGTGTACGCAGGCACGTTAAAACATGCAAACAAAATAACAATGCCGATACAGAGAGGTGTGAAATTTACCATGTCCCACAACCACGAAGCAGTCCAGTAGCTAATGGGATCAACACCGCTAACGAATCCTGCATATGTTTCTTTGCACCCCTGTCTGTCGGCTCCTGGACGACAAAACATTGCAAAATATGAAGCAAGAAACGGTATGCTAAAAAAAGCAGGAAAGGCAGCTATATAATTAAGACCAACATTGTTGCTTGGAAAGAAATGAAAGTTAATGAATTAGGACCTGTTACCTTGAAGCAACTATTGACTGTTTCAGACTACTTTAAAGAAAAGCGGAGTTAGGGAGACTGGGGCTTGTTTCTCCCTTGAATCCTCTTTCTGGTTCAGCTTGAAGTTTCAATTTAACTTGGCTTGGTCAGATAACCCCGCCCCCTAATAAAAATATGCTCAGCAAACCCTGCCTTTGAAGTGAACAAAGTCGTATGTCAGGAATAAATCAGTCTCTTATACATATATATATAGGAGCAGCAATTTATGATTTTCCGTATAAAACAGTGCTCTGATGCCCAAGAGCAGAGCGTAAATATGTGTAGTGGTGTTGAAAAAAAAAATCACAAAACCACAGATTCATCCTGACAAGCCTGTTTCGTGATTGCTCACTCTTCAGGGATTTAATGAATAAATACTTAAATGCTTAAAATATATATACAAGATGATGACGAAGTTAGTGTATTAATCAAGGTGTATAGCTCTGCTAGATGACGGAAGTTAGAGTTTTAATTACGGTATGGTTACAAATTACATAGGAGTGTTTTTGATCTATGGCGACAAGAGGAAACAAGTTCGTTGCGTTTATTGAGGATGATTTGATATTTTAAGCATTTAAGTATTTATTCATTAAACTCTGAAGAGTGAGCAATCACGAAACAGGCTTGTCGGGATGAATCCAGTAGTTTTGCGATTTTTTTCACCACTACACATATATATATTTTAAGCATTTAAGTACTTTTATTCATCAAATCCCCTGAAGAGTGAGCAATCACGAAACAGGCTTGTCGGGATGAATCTGTAGTTTTGTGATTTTTTCTCAACATAACTACACAAACTTACGCTTGTTCTCGGGCATCGAGCACTGTTTTATACGGAGAATCATCAAATATAAACTTCTTTATACATATATATATATATATATATATAATGAACTGTACGTCCTGCGTCCCAGTGCAGGAGTCACCATTTTAATATGGTGATAGCCGGGAGGGCACATTGTATATACACTTTGTATATATATATATATATATATAGTTTGAGCGCTGTCGGATTGTGTAGAGAGTCTCATAAAGAGACGTTCACCGCTTTCACTTTTAAGGAAAATCACCTTTATAGGTTTGAGCCTGGTGACTTCTACAATACAACCATACAATGGTATAACGTACGTCCTGTGTCCCAAATGCAGGAGATACCATTTACTATGAGGATAATGGGAGGGCACATTGTTATACACTTTGTATATATAAATATACACCGCACATCCTGTGTCCCAAGTTAAGGAGTCACCATTGCACTATGGTGATAGCCGGGAGGGCACATTGTAATACACTTTGTATATATAAACATACACCGTACATCCTGTGTCCTGTTAAGGAGTCACCATTGCACTATGGTGATAGCCGGGAGGGCACATTGTATATACACTTTTGTATATAAATATACACTGTACGTCCTGTGTCCTGCAAGGAGTCTCCATTGCACTGTGGTGATAGCCGGGAGGGCACATTGTTATACACTTTGTATATATAAATATACACCGTACATCCTGTGTCCCAAGTTAAGGAGTCACCATTGCACTATGGTGATAGCCGGAGGGCACATTGTTATACACTTTGTATATAGAATATATTGACTGTACATCCTGTGTCCCAAGTTAAGGAGTTCCACACCATGGTGATAGCCGGAGTGGGCACATTGTTATACAAGCTGTATATTATAAACAAAATGGTGACTCCTGCACTTGGGACACAGGATGTACGGTTAATATAAATCAATTCATAATACATACGTAAATTTATAGAAATTTGATGAGACTAAAAATAATAATTTGATAAACATAAAACACTGTCACTGATTGCGTGGTTTCGAAGGAAATTTAACAGTGAATAATGTGAATAATTAGTAAAACGCTATTCATTAAGAATATACAAAACATATTTACTTGTCCCTATATAGTTATAGGAACGCTTGTTGTGAAAGTTTGGGAAAAGCTCGAAAGCAAAAAATAACATACTCATCTAAATCATTTGATTTTTGTTTCGTAGTTCTCGGCAAAGGATGATTTGTCACTGTGATTAATTTGTTTTTATTCCCGGAAGTGTTTTTCAAAATGGCGTTGTCCACTGCACTCAGTGCCACCGCTATCGCATGATAAGCTTGATCGTTGAACCAAGCCTTGGCTATTGCTAAATAAGAACACACATAAATTACCTTAAATTAGCGAAGATTCTTTGCTGATCTACCTCATATTTATGTTTTCTATTGATCTATAGCTCGTTTCTTCATCTACAGATCCTTCCTTCATTTACAGATCCTTCCTTCATCTACAGATCCTTCCTTTATCTACAGATCCTTCTTTGATTAACAGATCCTTCTTTCATCTACAGATCCTTCATCTACAGATCCTTCCTTTATCTACAGATCCTTCCTTCATCTACAAATCCTTTTCTTCTCATCTACAGATCCTTCTTTGATATACAGATCCTTCCTTCATCTACAGATCCTTCCTTCATCTACAGATCCTTTATTCCACAGATCCTTCCTTCATCTACAGATCCTCTTGATCTACATATCCTTCTTTTGATCTACATATCCTTCATCTACAGATCCTTCCTTGATCACAGATGCTTCCACAACTTCCTTGATTAAAAAATCCTTCTAATCAAAAGATTCTTCGTCGATTTACAGATAGATCCTTCCCTTATCTACAGATCCTCCTTGATCTACAGATCCTTTCCTTGATCACAGATAAAGCCTTCATCGACAAATCCTTCCTTGATTAAAAATCCTTCTTAATCAAATTCTTCGTCGATTTACAGATAGATCCTTCCTTGATCTACAATCCTTCCTTCATCTACAGATCTTTTCCTTTATCTACAGATCCTTCTTTTGATCTACAGATCCTTCCTTGATCACAGATCCTTTCCTTCATCTACAGATCCTTCCTTGATCCATTGATCCTTCTTTGATCTACAGCTCCTTCCTTGATCTACTGATCAATCCTTCATCTACAGATCCTTCCTTCATCTACAGATCCTTCTTTGATTAAAAAATCTTTCTTGATCTACAGATTGTTCGTCGATCTACAGATAATCTTTTCCTTGATCTACAGATCCTTTTTTGATCTGATTCTTCCTCGATCTACATAAACTTCCTTGATACTTTCTTTATCTACAGACCTTTCCTCGATCGACAAGTCTTATTACCTGCTATCAACTGACAAGTCACACTAATCCCATTACAACATTTTGAACTCATTAAAAAAGCATAAATTGACAGATATTGATAAGAACTATTCCACCATCATAGTTACACACCTTCAGGGAGGGTGAAAATAATGTAGCTACACGAGCAAGCAATACCTTTTTTATTTGCTTCAGTAAATGTTGCTGCAACCAGATAATGTCTGTTTAAATATTCAATGTTCCTTCTTTTGGCTTTTTCTAGCAAATATTTGGTCATGTTCCCATCACGTAAAGCACTATCTTTGTCGATATCAACGAACTTAGTGTACGAGCTTGCCGAGTGTGTGTACATTTTAACCAGATCATTTATCTCCCTGAAAAAGATTTATTTACGCTTACATCAAATTTTAATGTCTGATCGGGATTTTAAATTCGTGCGCGCATTTTTCAGCATGTTCTGCTGCAAGAAGTTTAGTTTAATGCCCAGAAATCGAAAACGGTTTTGCTCTTGCAACAAAAACATGAAACAAAAGCACGTCGCTGATTATATTTACTCATCCTAAAGAGGGTTTAGCACAGTGATGGGGCACTGAAATTAAAATAATAGATTAATTCCTAAGTCTCCTTTTAAAACCCTGTGATTAACCATGTTAAGTAGTTTACCATGAGAAAATTCAAACATTTCTTAAAATCTAAACAATTTAACCAAATAAAATTGAACAGCTCTGGTTTAAAAATTCGAACAGTTCCAAGAATTTAAATCGAACAAGTCACAAACACACTTTACCAGAACTTAGTAGGAAATAATATGTAAAATTTTAGCAGTTTTCAAAGCAAAATGAGTTGTAATTTTTGAGATTTTAGTTGAGGTTTGCTGTTTTATAAGAAGAGTTTTGGAAATTGGTTTCTCGAAATCATTTCATAGTATTTGTCAACGAAAAATTTCTATTATCCACCCATTTGATTAAATATACAACTGGAAGGATACTTTTTAAACATTAACATGCCTGTTTCTGGCCGTGCGTGGAAAGATGGGGACTAGTTTAATTGCTGGCTTCAAATTTTATAAGTAGCCGTCCAGTTATATTTAAGTTCAATAATCTACCTGTTCGGGTTTCCAACAATTGCGTAAAGTGCAATGTTATCATAAAACAAAGCTGTCGTCAAAATTCTGGGAGGAGAGTCCTCGGGCTTAAGAATCGTGTCAATGACAATCAGAGCAAGCACTGTGTAAATAAGAGGCACGACAAGCTGACGAATTATGGCCATCTTACGTCGACGCGAATGACGAAAGCGTTTCTTGAACATAGCACACCACCTCTGCAGAAACAAGGTTATTCCAGTTTAACTGTGGTTTGTTAATGGCATCATGCTGTTGTTGCGTCCATATAATGTGTCTTCATCATTCACTGTACTTACTGAAGCGTTTATTGCATCCACCAGATGACGTACAAAAGAAAAAGTTTGACTTGAAACACCATGAACAAAAAAACAACTATTCAGTGTTGGTCAAATGAAAACCACAAATCAGCATTTTCTAGAAATGAGTCAATACTAAACAATAAACAATTACCACTTTTACCACAGCTTACACCCTAGTCTATCATCTAAAACCTCGTCGCAATCCTTTACTTTCATTGATATCCCGATCAATCATCAATTACCACTTTTACCACAGCTTACTCTCGAGTCTATCATCTAAATTCTCGTCGCAATCTTTTAGTTTCATTGATATCCCGATCAATCATCAATTAGCACTTTTACCACAGCTTACTCTCGAGTCTATCATCTAAATTCTCATCGCAATCCTTTACTTTCATTGATATCCCGATCAATTATTAATTACCACTTTTACGACAGCTTACTCTCGAGTCTATCATCTAAATTCTCGTCGCTATCCTTTACTTTCATTGATATCCCAATCAATCAACAATTACCACTTTTACCACAGCTTACTCACGAGTCTATCATTTAAAACCAAGTCGTAATCCTATACTTTCATTGATATCCCGATCAATCAACAATTACCACTTTTACGACATATTACTCTCGAGTCTATCATCTAATGTCCCGGCACAATCCCTTACTTTTATTTATACCAGGAAATCAACACTTACCACTTTTACCACAGCTTACCTTGGAGTCTATCATTTAACGTGTCGTCACATTCCGTTGCCACTTTCATAAAAACTTGTTCCATGGTTGTCATTGAAGCGCCATAACTAGCAATTCCCAGCTCCATTCGCCGAGTCTCCAGTTCTGAGAACAACGTGGAAAAATTTCGCGAAGATTCCCGAGGCAAGATGTAGGACAGTTCAGCGCCTAACGTAGGTAAAAAAAAAGTATTGCAAAGGACTACTGGCTAAACACTACATCAAAAAACATTTACAACAAAAGAAATGTATACTATTGAAACTTCATACTGATAAAATATGATAAAGTTGGTAAAAATCCAAAGCCTTCTCAACAAATGACAGCCTAGTTCGAGCTGACGGGTTTTATTCTTCTGAAAGAAAATTTATGTATACATGTATTGTATAGCTCGAGAGTCTTTGAAATCAATTGTTAAACTTAATTACTAGTCTGATGATGTCTTTTGTATAGACAAAAACGTAACTAACAATAAAATATTATTTCTTTTCAAAAAATGACTTTAATTCGAATTTTATGTTGGGCAATTGTTTTTTTAATACGAATACGTTCATATGAATTTGTCAAATAATAAATTTTGCGTTGTTTCCACTTGCTAAAATCATTCAACGCTCGTCACTCCATCGTATCCGGCAGCTAGCTGCTGGCTCATATCTGCAGGCTCAACCTATAAAGTCTCTTAGAGAAGTACATCAAAACTTACCAGCACGACTTTCCAATTGGCCATTCGGGACATACTCTTTAACAAGTTCATCAATTTTGTGTTCTTTACATTCTGGTTCTTTGACCATCACTATATGATAGCCCATGCTATAATGGTTTTTCAAAAACAATGAACTACCACAACAACGGATTTTGCCCTCGGCCATTATCGCAATGCGGTCTCCTAAAAAGTCGGCCTCGTCCATGGAATGTGTCGTCAGCAAGATCGTTCGTCCGTCACGATACTTCTCAAGCAGTTCCAAAGTAAACCTGCGGGCAGATGGATCCATACCGGAAGTAGGTTCGTCAAGCATTAACACCTTGAGGGAGTGAGTTGGTGAAAAATTTAACTTGGTAATTAAAAGCATATCTTCTAAGAAGACTTTAAAACAGATTTATGCCTAAGCAGAACAGATCTTGAGTTTTTACAAACTTATGTCTAGAGTTCTCATCAGGAAATATTTGATGTGTAAAAACTTTAGTCCTTATGTACTCCAGTCTAGTGTCTTCATCAGGAGTGATCTAATGTTGAAACTTAAGTTCTTATATACTCCAGTCTAATGTCTTCAATTGAAGTGATTTGATGTTGAAACTTTAGTCCAAAATACCTCAGTCTATATCACGAGTGATCTTCAGATGTTCATTCTAGTAATAAAACAACTGCACGTGATGTGCACGTGATAATATCTACCTTTGTTTTTCCAATCAACGCTACTCCTAAAGATAGCTTGCGTTTCATCCCGCCAGACAAATATCTAGTTTGAGCGTTAGCTTTATCCGCGAGTTTGATGGACTCCATCATTTTTACCACTTCGCTATCGATTTCATCACTAGACAGACCCTTTAGTTTTCCGAAGAACCACAAATGCTCCTTAACAGTCAGTCGATCGAACAAAACGTCATGTTGTGGACATAAACCTTTTTTGAAAATAGTAAAAATCAAATGGGATTGAACAGTTTAATCAAATGCTAATTAATATCGATTCTTTTAAATATGATATTAACACGATGTTCTTAAAATACATTCTTAAGTGTAGTTTTAAGTTTTACATACTAGTCGAACTGTAAGTAGCTAGTTGAACTATACTTTTATTTATAGAAGTTAAATGTAGTTCTTTTCTCAGTCATTTCACATGGTAAATTGTATGAATTTCACAACCGGCGGCGTAGCCAGCTCCTAAGTTTGGTTGTATTATGTAATATTTGAGCTTGGAGGCTGGCTAAACCATTGCACCTAACAGTCATAACTCTTTCTAAATGTTTCAAAACATTTCGTTACTTTCTACACTGACCTAAACTTGACCGTACGCCATCCATGCTTGTTCTAATGTCGTAACCATTGACAACGGCAGTTCCCTGACTCGGAGAATAAAAACCGGTAAGGACAGACATCAAACTACTTTTACCAGCTCCGTTATGACCAAAAACAACTGTAATTTGTCCCTCGAATATCTTTAGTGTAACATCGTCTACAGCGACTTTTTTACTTGCATAACACACGAAAGTTTAATATCGTAACTTGAAGCCGTAGTTAAACTCGGTAATGTCTGGTAAGATTTGTGACGTCATCTTCCGGTTGCTCCGTCATAAATCATGACGTCATAAATGGCTCCCGTTTGATCTTGTAAGATTTGTGAGGTCGTGAGGTTTGTACTTGTTTCACTGTAGCAAATCTTATCGTCATAATTGGCTTCTGTACTGTGTAGTAAGATTTGTGACGTCATCTAACTGTTGCTCAGTGAGCCCCAGTCATTCATGTTGACGTCATCAGTTGCTTCTATACTGTATGGTAAGATTCGTGAGGTTATCTATTTGTTTCTCTGTCATAGATCTTGACGTCATAAGTAAAGTCTGATAAGATTTTGAGGTCATCTCATAGACAGATTTTCAAACTTCAAACAGGGGGGGTGCTGAAAACTTTAGGGAGACGAGCTGGTAAAGGAAGTGATGTAAGACAATGTTAGCGTTTCAAATTTAGGGCAGACTGGTAGTGCAACAACCGAAGGTAGTGTAGAAAGTTGAAACATTGCCCAGAAAACTCAGTTCAACTGTACTAGGATTTGTTTTGCTAAAAATTGGGGTTAAAACGTTTCTTGGAGGGGTGAAAATTTATTCAAGGGGTGAAATCTGATGCCTGGAGGGCTTGCACTCCCTACCTCCCCCCAGTAAATCCGTCCAGGTCATCTACCTGTTACTCCGTCATAGATCTTCACTAAATTTTGATGTCAATCCCACATCCAGACCTTGAGGAGCCCTTTCGAACTTCTTCGATGTTTCGAAATTTTCCGCATTTCTTAATAATGGCAAGGTTTCATCATCGTTTGATACCTGCGGCAGAAAGATATTTTAAACATATCACTCCAAATATAATGTACCAAAACCTATAATACTTTTTAAGCTGCATTCAGCAAGCAGTCACTAAACTTACGCATCGAAAAAAATTTGACTTGACTTGAACTTCGTCTATTGATAAATTAATCATCAGAACCTTCTTAAAATTATTAAACTGCGCATGCTCAGATGCTTTGCTAGTCGTGGAAGATATCTCACTTCAGCAGCCTAACATGAACGTTCTGACAACGCAAGCAAAACAACACATACGATTTCTAATATTATGACAATCTTCACGATGAGGTCAATAACAATTTATTACAATTAACCCTTTGCTGGCCGGCGGAGAAAAAATTCATGCAACGAACGGTTAAGGCGAACAGTTTAAGCCCGGGAAGATTGTTAAAGCGATGCCACGACATTAACACCAACAGCCCTTCTCAGGACAACACTATACACAATCAATATCTGTATTTACGACTGTTGCTAAGCAAAATTTCAAGCTACCTTTTCAAAGCTTCCACACCAGTAGCTTTTGGTGAATGGGAAGTGAAAAGGTTTTGAAGTACCATACTGTCCTGGGAACACATTTTCAATATACCATGTAAGCATACCATATATGGCACAACTAATAATCATCATGATGAACACAGTCCCGAGGGAGAACGTGTCGTCCACATCAACACCATGAAAAAGGTTATCCCATTGAACGCCGCTACCGGATCCTAGAATGTAAAAAACGTTTTGGCGGGATCATTGGTGTCAATCCTGTGTTAATTGGGGGGGAGGCGATATTCATATATTCTGCTATGTCAGGCTAAGTTCTTTTTAAAACAATTTCACTTTGAAAAGAAATCAGACGGGCATAAAAGAATATATGAATATGGTCACCTCAATTATCCCAGGATTGACCTTCATGGGCGGGATTAGTATTTTCGTTATTTAGAAAAAAGGAAAACGTTAAATTAGAAACAAAATTGGAAGTTTTCAATGTCGGCCTAAAAACTACACGAGCGCTGCACAGTGGTGTCAAACTCAATAATTATGGGGAGGGGGAGGGGGAGGGGTAATATCCATATAGGCATTTTTTGTCAATTATGTTCCTTTGAAATCAATTCTTTTTTTTTAAGTTTTGAAGTTTTAAGTTTTGAAATTTCGTTAAATGTTAAGCCTGGTTAACACGAGTAAAATAAGCACGAGCTTCGAGGCTTTTGTTTCTATTGCTCTAGGAGTTTATAAAGACAAAGACATCATGGGATTTTCTTTAAATCTTCTTTTGTTCTTCTTTTGTTCTTCTTAGCTTATGTTTGAATATTTTCCGTATGCTTGCGCTAATGTTCATGCTTATGTCACATGCTTCGTTACTTATCTTTATTTTATCTTTTGTCTACGCTTGTGCTTATTCTTATTTCACTCGTGTGAACCAGGCTTAAAGTTCCCAGGAGAAGAAAAGCTTTCGCGATAGTACCAAAGATATGTAAAACATGCATGAAGCAGACAAGTTAGAATCTTTTTGCATCAGTAACATAGTCATGAAATAATCACAATAAGTCGTCAATTTCTATAGGCATTCTTTGTACACCCTGTATTCAAAAATCATCTAATTGTTCGTTAACTGTTGTTAACGCTGTGGTTACACACAAAGGATCTTTTTAAATTCTTTATGACTTAATGAGAAAAGTTGAAAAACGCTTTATTTACAGAAGCATCATTTCAGAATCCTTATTGAATAAACCTCGGGCTTAATGAACTTATATGAGCATGAAGAACATACCTTTTCAGATGAAAGTAATTTAAAACGAAAGCGGTTCAACACATACATTCCATCAACGTTTCAACTTACCTTCAAACTTGCCGATGACAATCGCTCCAAGAGTCATGCCAAGATTTGGTATGAGGCATGCAAATGCTTTGAGAGTGAACGTCATTTTGTCGTAGTATTGCATTATGAAGAAGAATAATAAGAAGGAAATACTCAAAATTACACCAACAACTTTGGCAGCGGAGCTCGCTTTGGAGAAAAAAACGCTTACGAAGAAACAAAACATAATACCAGAGGTAATATAAAGCAAAAGATAGATGAAAAATATTGTGGGTGCTGTTTTGTCGATAACACTCCCATCACTGTTAAATTTTATCGTGAAAAGAAGCGTCATTATGACAACTGCAACGAGACAAATAAGAAAACTTTGAATAAACCACGCCACCCAATGAAGCCAATTATTGACGCCGATGATTTTTAAAGTTTCCTAAAAAACATGAAATACCTAACTTAATTAGTTTATTAGAACACATGAATTAAAGATATAGCTTTTATTGAATTGAATAAAGCTGTAGTAGCAAATCTTCTCAAAAACTGAACTACAAACTAATTTAATATACTGAAAGGGTGCTCAGTTTGACAACATGTTTGGAGTGAACAATCAATAAAAACATTTAAAAGGTAGCACTGTCTCTTCCAGGAAGATAAAATTTTCCACCTATCAAATATATTGCAAAATGATCTTAATATGAATTTAATTATCCAAAGAAGTTATTTCTCTGACTCTGATTCAGGCTTTGAAATAAAAAGATCTCAGCAAATGAGACAAGTTACAACTTACCTTTAGCTGTTGTTCCTTCTCATATACAATATTATGCACAGTCACAAGTGCAGTATAAAAAAAAGCAATTTCTATGACGACTGGGATTATAAATTGAATATATGAACTGAGGGGAGCCTTAAAATAGTTTGGGAATGGAAATTTTTCCATGCGAACCGATATTTGGTCTTGATTAGCAAACTGTCCAATAATAGCTCAATCTACTGCATGTTGGGTAAACAAGAAAGCGGTACTATAATAGTCTGGACTGCCTTCATGGGAATCATCTTTAATTCTTGGTCCAGGATTTTGAAACCACAGGAAAACATACTTTGTCAACCAGCCATGGCCATTCTTGCCAAGGCAAGAGTTGTCTTCTATTGTGTTAATGAATCGCAGCTTGTAGTTGATGAAATTGGCCTGCTTTGATGGGAGACGAGTAAAGTATATACCTCCAATACATTTGGTAGAGTTGCCTTCAGAGGAACATCAGTTGCCTTCAGATGAACATTATTTCATTAACCATGTCATCCTCATTTGGAAATATTTGCAAAGTGATGTTTTGATCCAGATAAGCATGTTCATTAAGATAAAATGTAAGGTTGTTGAAAAGCTCATGTGACAGTTGAGAAGCATTATTTGCAGCCAAGCCTATAGAGAATGATCTTCTTAGTACAGGTGGTGGAGAGGTTACATTGAATTCATTCCAAACCAAGGCTGGGCAATCTTTGGCAGTGACAAGGAACACTTGCAAGGCCAGGAATATGCATGACGCAGAGAATGGCAACCCTAATTGAAAAATGGTTTCAATCGGACGTTTTCTTTGAAGCTTGAAATTCTTCCATATCAGCAGACCAAGTTGTTTCAATTTTGACATTCTCCAGCAAGTTTTTTAACTGGTACCTTTTAAAATAGTCTTAAATTTTCGAAAGAGCTCACAAATGCAAAACCATCAACTCGTAGGATCTAAAAAAGCAGTTAAAGTACCACTTACTTAATAAAAAAAACTCCACCATCTTTGTCGTGACACTTTGCTAACACTCATGAGTCAGGAGTAAGAAAAATGCTATTTTTAAATCACGAATTAACGTAAATTGCTTTACATCTGACCCGATTGCATCATAATTAAGACTTTTCATATACTTATAAGGTTTTTTTGTGATTTGACTGCGAGAAACTCTGTAAGACCTCCTTGCCTGTTGACGAATGCTAGTTTTGTACAAAATTCGTATCACAAACTACAAGCAACTTTCAGTGTCAATGAATCGATACAAATGTAAATAATTCTTCTATTTACTTACAATGCCCAAAAACGCTCACCAGATTGCGTTTGTTTGTTGGTAGGGACTAAAAACGAACAAAGTTGCGAATTTGGCTTTCAAACGTGTTCGATGTTATGTATGGTCGTATGTCATATATAGACTTATAGGAATTCCGGGGGTTGCTCATTGAGTTCTATAAGACCTGGAGGGGAAACGTCAACAAAATTACTATAAATTATCAGCGCGCGGCCGCGTGGTCAAAAACATGGCGGATTTTGGTGGTCAAAGTCAGCGGAGAGACGCGGGCTCATGAAATAAAATTTTTGTCGCCCACCCTGATTTGACCACCACGATTGCGAGTATAGAAAATATCAAAACTATTTATTTTCCTAACATAAACACTTTTTTAAAACTTTATTTATTAAACTGCCAAATTTTGTTGTTTGGAATGCTGAAATAGCGACCGAAAAGGGAACATTTCTTGACTCCGGTAAGAAGCACAGTATTAGTTTTACTATTTTGTTTTTAACACGATACTTGAAGAGTGTTTCTACTACTAAGTTTTAATTTAAAGTTATTTTGGTCCAGTTTTGTTTGTTCTTCACTTAATCGCTCGCCAGACGTGGCGAAGCTGTCAATTTTTATCAAGTTTTGCATCCATCTTGTATCATGATCAAGGCATCAAGCTTAACTCTCCTGATTTGAATTGAGTTTACCTCCCAAAAATGGGGCATAATTTGTTCATGTTTTTTTTTGAAAAGATGAAGGGAAAGTTTACAACAGAGTTGTGTTGAAATTGAATGCAGTGCCATTCAAAATTAATGAGAACTATGGTATATGTTGTATATTAAAAATAACTATTAAACTGTTTGCCTGCTCAATTTGACTGACTGTATTGTGTAGACAATTATAATGGGATTGGAAAGTTGGATTTATGCAAACAATTTTAAAGTACGACTTAGCGTTTCTGTAAATGAAATATTTATTGTTATAGTAAACAGGTTACTACTTAAAAACCAAGATAAAAGTAGTGTGTTGAACAATGTGCTAAGATTTGCTTCTACCTTGAAATTTTTGTTCAACAGTAACTTATGATTATATCATTAATATGCATGAAAAATTAAACATATTATTGTCTCATCTCATTAAATCCATACTTGGTATGATTCCAGGTGATCCACAAATTCACATCGGATGCATTGGTTACAATGAAGTTGAATGTAGAAGAAGCAAAAATAGATGGCAAAGAAATTCTTTGTGTCTTATGAAGAATTAGTAGAAATCAATAAAAAGAATTCTTTGAACAAATTGTAAACAAATTTAAATTTGCTCACGGTCAAGCAACCTAGTGAAAGAAGCAAAGTCTGTCTTCAACATGTGACCTTTCCAATTATTTAGGTTCTTTGTACAAAATACTATTTTCGAGAAACTTGATTTGTAAGTCTTTCATTGATATTTTTTTACCAAGAGATAAAAGGAACTAATTCAAAGGCTTGATGTAAAATACAAAGATTTAACAAGTTGTTTATCATTTAATTCCCAAATGTTAGTTTGTACATATAAATAATTAGTATTGGTAGCTGTAAGTTGTTTAAGCAAAACAGAAGAGTAGTAGTGCTAGAAGGGGTTAGCATTTTTGAAAAATTATATCTTGTTCATGACATATATTACACAATTCCGAAAAACTGTCAGTAATGCACAATAATATCTATAGAACTTGATAAATTTCTTCAGCTACACTGTCAAATAACTATTTTGCCTTCATGCAGCAATAGACAGTGTTTTTGTCAGAGAAACCAATGCACTTTAGTTTCCAAGTTTGTAATTTCAATGGAAAATTAATGTAGTTCTGTTCAGTAATAGATCCAAGATTCTGCCAAGCTGTTTACAAAATACAAATTACCAAGCAACAGTGTCATGGTGTTTTGAATTTTTTTCTTTTTTGTAGCTCTTCTATTTTAACATACTTTCTTTATGAGTTTTCAGTAGATTTATCAGGTAATGACAATACACTTATACTTATCCATGGTAAATTTTCAGTTGACTTATGTCGTAGGACTGAAGCAAACATTTTCTCGCTTCCTTAGGAGCATTTTTACACAGTCAAACACACAAAAGCATGAAATAATGTATAAGTTTGACGAGATTGACAGGTCTAGTAAAGAATGCCGTTTGATTTTCACTTTTAAAAGGCTAAAATGTCATAAAATAACTTAAATGTTACATCCAAAATATGCGTTTCTCTACCGTCGATTTTCTTTATTTTGATGTGTGTCTGTCCTGTGTTTTTCACGCAATGCTGAAGCATTATTTTCACATGATATGCTGTTGGTATCGTAATTGTTTTTTTTTCTCACTTGTTTTCGTTCATACAAACAGTATTAGAAATCAGGAGGGAGTGAATATTGAAAAAAATGTTTAAAGTGGAAGTTTTGACCACCAAAATCCGCCATTACCGCCATGTTTTTGACCACTGGGTCCAGGCCCCTTTGCCCCTCCAGGTCTTATAGAGCTCAATGGGGTTGCTACAACCTGGGCGATGATCGGGGACGCGCCTGTTAACTTCCTGCTCAGTGGCAAAAGCCTTGACATAATAATCGCTATAAGTACAATATGTTTCTTGTATAAAATTTCATTACACAAATCAACACAAAGTATACAGCACAGCGCCCACATTGTATTATATGTTCATTTGGCTTTTACAAAATATGCGGTCTTTTTTATAACGAATGTTACTGCAAACGCGCATTGTGAAGTATATTATTCTTTGTTATTGAGCTTGCTTGTAATATGTTCTAAAAGATATTGATGATGCTCAAAAGTATTCTAATCGGTAAGTCTTTTTCATTCGGCACTTTTAAATCTTACAATTTATGTTTTGTATTATTATACGATTGTCATGTCTGATTATGGGCAAGCAAAGTACTCTGTCAGAGTTTGTCCAAAGTCAACATTCAGACAACTTGCATGAAAGTACTGCCCACATGAATCCCAACCAGTCTTCACCATCATCTATCTTGCAAATCTTGCATACCAAACTATTTCTCCTAATAAAATAAATTTTACACATTTTACTTATGGTATAGTAATCAAGCACACAATTGGCATCTCTGACACAAAACCTGTCGTCATTTTTATAACAAATGTTGCTTCAAACGCGCATTGTGACGTTAAATTTACGTATGATATTAAATCTAGAAGCTACTACTTAGATCATAGGAAATGGCCTATCCTCAATGCCTATACTCATTATGCTGAATATTCGCGCACTTTTCATTCTTACGTATATGTACTTGCGTTTTTCAAGTGCTTTATCGGTCTCGCCTTAACTGCACCTAGATAGCCTATCCTTAATTCATATGTTCAATATTCGCGCACTTTTCATTCTTACTTATAGGTGCTTGCGTTTTTCAAGTGCTTTATAGGTCTCGCCTTAACTCCACCTAGTTAAGAAAAAATATAAAAACCTCGCATCAAAAGTGAAAAAAATAGTGGGCACATTACTGGCTCGTGGATTGAAATTCATATAGACGTATAAGCGTTCGAGTGTTTGCTCTGGCTCATTATTAAACATTTCAAAAGACTAAAATATATTAAGGAACAAATTTCGTGTTTCATACTCAGTATATGGCGCAGACAATTCTTCAGCGTGAATCTGCAGAATGCTCAAACAAACAAGTAAACTTCCTTAGAGAAAAACTCGCAAGTGTGCAAATTCTGGAAAATTACTGCACAGGTACATTGATGGAACGGTGGAGCAAATGGAAGAACTTCTTGAACAGTTTCAGGTCTCGTAGTTTGTTTTCAATTGTTGCCCCATACTGCAAACAATTTGTAACATATTCCGAAAACCATCATCATGTAAACTCAAAATTTCAGTTATAATAGCAAGAAACAAAATCTAAAAGCAATATTTTGACATTATTTCAAACTCATTATAAAGCTAATATAGCTAAGTTTACAAGATCATGTTTTTTGAAGTATGTTTTATAATTTATTTCTTCAAATTGTCGGCTTGAAAAGGTTTTTGTAAATGTTGAACAGTTAACTTTCAAAGGCCGTAATACGTAAACCTTGATAAATTGATTTCACGCGTTAATATACTTGAAAAGTGAAAGAGGTTTTTGAATTTAGGTAATTGATTCTATCTCGTTTGTGAAAGCTGACAACCACTCAAAAACAAGGGGCAATAAACGTTTTTCAGTTACAGGTAATCAACTCAACCGCATCACGCATCTTACCCCAAACTAAAGCGAGAAAACACCAAAAAATTTTCAACCGACGCATGAATTGGGCAGCCAAGCCTGCTACATTCCCCTTCTTTAATATTGCATGACCAATTAACATTTTATAGTCGCAAAGACATTCCATTATGGAGTTAGAAGAATCGAATCTAACAGCCATTTCTATCTATATTAGCAAAAAACTCATTAGGAAAAAACCGTTCAAGGACTCGCCAATTATTTTGCTATCTCTTTTATATACATTTTATTATCTAACACATCTGCATAGCTTAGCATAATAAGAATGTTTTACTTGAAGACAAACAAAATGCTGAAAAAACATATCATTTATTTTTCCTAGGAATGGAAGTCTCACATTCACCGTCGAGGCAAAATACTCTTCCAATCCGTAGAAATAATGGTGGCGTTACCACTACAGCGTTTGGTGCAAGACGTTTTATTCCTGAAGCGAGACCGCCACCACGAAGGAGCAGAACTGTAAACAGAAGCAAGATTCAAGGTAGAGACAACCGACCTTACTTACGGGACTTGATATTATTTAGTGGGCCAAATGAAGATGTGGTACCACGGCAATGCTCACGGCTTTTATTAATGGAAAATGGCCACATCTTAACTGGTTGTAGTTTCACTAAAGGCCTATCAGCTGCAGCAGTTGAGATCAGAATAATTGAAGCATTTGATGGAAAAATACCCTCAAATGTGGAGATTGAGATTTTGACCTCAATCCACAACAGTTTAGTGGCCCCATCGTTAGCACCTGGGCAACTTCTTGATGGGATGATGCTTCACAGAATTTTCAAACAGAAACCTGTCTATGTACGTCCAAGCTGCATGTTGCTGAATACAAAATCCTCAAAGCAATCCAGACAGGTATTTTCAAGGGCTCTAGGAGGGAATGAAAGGAAGTTATATTTTATGTTTAAGGTTCTGTTCGCTGAATGATTTTAAATATTTAATTGTATTTGCTGAGCCAAATCAATCACCTCATCCCATCGTAACCTAGGTACATGTTATGGACAAAACATGCGTCCATATTGTCAATCAAATAATATTTGCAATTGGTAAAAAAAGAAATGCACCTTTTTATTTTTTTAAAGGATGATGCAAATATCCCTGATAATGCATTTAATATTGATGATGTTGAGGATCAGTCTGGTTCCAATGCTGGTAGTCTAGTACAAAATGATCTTGCCAATGCCACTGTATACCATGGACAAATGCCTCCATGTGATTCCTCAAATGTGTTGCCATCAAGAGATAATATTACTGCCCCAGAACAGCAAGCAATACTTCCTGTTAATTCTGCTGATGATTTACCACAATTTCCTTCCACTTGTACAACAAATACAGTTAGTACAAGTCCCTCTGTTGACCTCAAAAATGCTACAAGTTTTGATTTAGGAAACAACATGCTCACAGCTGTACAGAGACCAAGTGAAGAAATCCTCTGTTGTCTGATGATTGTAAGAACCTTTTTTAATGCATTTGACTTCTTGATTTTAATACACATGGTGAGAGGGTCAGTTTTCAAAAAATATAGTTTTCTCTTAAGCACAATAGTTTTCTTACTCATAAAAATTATACTTTTCTCCTAAACACAATAATTTCTTTCGTATAAAAACTATGGTTTTCTGGCAAACACTATAGTTTTCTTTTAAAAACTTTAGTTTTTACCATAAAACCATAGTTTTCTATTAAAAGCTATAGTTTATTTTTGTAAAGGTTAAGATTGTGCCCGTTGGGCTTTTTTTGTCCATGCTTTTTCAACTATCACACATGACAGACATTAAGAATTCCACTCAATGGAAAATTTTATTGATACTTTTACTTTTATCAGTAATTCAACTTTGATACAAAATTGTATTTAAATGTTATTCAACTGTCTTTATCTTAATCATTGCTTAAGTATTGTATACATGCATTGACTAATGAGGATGTTTAAATCCCACAAATACGTAAGTGTGAAATGAGCTTCATAAGTTTACCAAGATTGCTTTGCCAAATCATACAATATAGTTAAATCTAACTTTTTTAGGTGATGATTGCCACCTTTCATATGGTTTAGAAAATCCTGCAAAACATGTGGTTATACTCAGAAGTAGCATTCGCAAGGATATCATCTCAATTTTCAGCGACCCAGCTATAGTGGATTGTTTACTTGAAGTTCAGGTACTGGATGAGCAAGGGAGACCTGAAAAAGGAGAAGGTAAAGGAGTGATGTTGGATATGCTAACAAACTTTTGGAAAGATTGTTTTATCTTGTTAATGGTTGGCTCTAGCGAAAAAATTCCATTCATAAGACACGATCTTCAGAAAAAAGAATGGGAAGCAGTAGCAAGAGTCTTGTTTTTTGTCTACAAGAATTGTAGTTACTTTCCACTGAAGTTGTCTCAGTTATTTGTGGTTACGTGCTTGTTTGGAGAAGAAGACATTACTATAGAATTTCTGCTCGAGTCTTTCCGGAAATATATTGCATCCGATGATAGAGAAGTATGCATAGAAAGTTTTTCTTATATTTTTTAACTTTCAGGCTCTTCAGGTTTTTTATAGGGTTACATATAAAAAGTTATTGTCACTTTTTTTGAAATGGCAATGCAACATGGTAATACGTAATGTGCAGATTTGATTGTTTCTTAGGTGATGGATTCCTGTCTTGGTGGTGAATTTAGCGTGGATGATGAAGACATCTTAGAGTTTCTTTCCACCTTCAAATGCTTCAAAGTACCAAGTGTGGAAAACATCAAAGCCATTATTAATGAATTGGCACACCAGGAGCTCATTCAAAAGCCCAATTATGTACTTAATTGCTGGACTCCCATCCTCAGCCAATTAAAATATGATCAGTGTTGCCAAAGTATTGAAACTGTCAGTGAATTTTACAAGATGAAAGAGCCATCATCCAAAAAAGTTATTAAATTATTGAAAGTTGAGGCAAACACTGAGGCTGAACGACAGTGCCTTTAACACCTGAAGAGATTTGTGAAGTCCTTAGAAGGAGAACAGCTATCACGGTTTTTGCAGTTCTGCACTGGAAGTAATGTAATATCATGCACATTTATATCTATCACCTTTACAAGCCTAGATGGATTTCAACGAAGACCTGTTGCTCGTACATGCGTCCCAAGGATTGAACTGCCAACCACATATGAATCTTATCCAGCACTTGTGGAAGAGTTCACAAACATCTTAAAGGATGAAAAATCTTGGGCATTTAATATTGTTTAGATTGAGAACAACATTTTCAAATTTACATTCTTAAAAAATTTTTTTTAAAGCTTTTTTAAAAACTATGAACATGGCCGTGCAAGATTGATGATTGTGGGGGCAGGGCAATGTTTATATACATAGGGATTTTTGTACAGTAGGAGCATCTTTTCCAAAACGTTCTGCTATAGTTTACATTGAAAAAACTGGTTGCTATTGTTAAGATATGCTCTCATATTCTTCCCATATTTAGTAAACATTAATTCAAGTGTAAGTAATTAGATGACTAATGTTAAGAGATACTTATAATGTTATCAAGACAATATTTTTTAAAATTCCTAGTAGTTTTCCGTTGACGTCAATAAACCATATTTGTTATCAGAACCCAAAATAATCTTACGTAAATTTTGTATAAATAGAAGTAGTTAAATCATTGTAAAATAGAAGACGTTGAACATTAGATGTGATCGTATAGTTATCTGTAACATTTGTTGGTGTAAGTCAATACATGGCTACACCACAAAACCTAACAGGTTATGGGCCCAGGAGAGGACTTGTCTTCGATGGAGATGAAGGCAGATACGAGCTCTGGGAAGTGAAGTTTCTCTCATTCATGAGAATGCAGAAACTGCACGATGTGTTTGTTCCTAGCCGTGGTGAAGACGAGCTGGATGAGGCAAGGAATGCGAATGCCTTTGCCGAGTTGGTGCAATGCCTAGACGATCGGAGTTTGTCTCTTATTATAAGAGAGGCAAGAGATGATGGCCGAAGAGCCCTAAATGTTCTACGTGAGCATTACCAAGGAAAGGGCAAACCCAGAATCATCGCCCTATATACAGAGTTAACCTCCCCTGAAAAAAGGTGAAAACGAGACCACTACAGATTACATGATTCGAGCAGAAACTGCTGCAACCGCATTAAAATCCGCCGAGGAGATAATAAGCGACGGCTTACTAATTGCAATGGTGTTAAAGGGTCTACCGAGGACGTACAAAACATTCTCGACTGTGGTTATTCAGCGAGAAAAACAAATGACATTCATGGAATTCAAAACAGCTTTACGGAATTACGAGGAGAACGAAAAGTGCTGTGATCAGAACGAAAAGGACAACGTTATGTTCACAAAGCAAAAAGAACGATTTGAAGGAAAATGTATCAAGTGCGGCAAGATAGGACACAAAAGCTCAGAGTGTTGGATGAAGAAAGATAAATGGTGCAGTAAGTGTAAGAACAAGACGCACAACACAAAGGATTGTCGATCAACGAAGAAGGATTACGCAAAGAAAGCAACAGAAAAGAAGAAAGAAGATGAAGAAAACGGCGAAAACTCGTATGCGTTTACGCTGAATGATTCTCAAGATAGAAGAAGAAGAAAGGAAAGCACAAACTTACTTGTGGACACTGGAGCGACAAGTTATATCCTAAATGACAGCTCCAAATTTGTAAGCTTTGATAAAAATTTCGATTGTAATTCCCACTTTATAGAGTTAGCAGATGGTAGCAAAGCAAATGTGTTATTGGGAAAGGGAAACGCTAAAGTTAAATTATTCGAATAAAGGGTAATCTACATGACATAATACTAAATAACGCGCTCTATATTCCATCTTATGATCAAAACATATTCTCGGTTTCAGCAGAAATAGATAAAGGAGGAACAGTAAACTTAGATAAACAGGCAAGTAATTATATTACTGAGGAAGGTAGCGTATTTGAAATTAAACAGAAAGGACGGTTGTATTACTTGAACAGTATTTCATCATCAAGTAACAGTGCTACTTCGCTAAAGGACTGGCACAAACTATTAGGCCACTGTAACTATACGGATATCAGAAAACTCGAGAAGGTAGTTGACGGAATGAAAA
Organism: Xenia sp. Carnegie-2017; assembly: GCF_021976095.1. Lineage (NCBI taxonomy): Eukaryota > Metazoa > Cnidaria > Anthozoa > Malacalcyonacea > Xeniidae > Xenia > Xenia sp. Carnegie-2017. The sequence goes on along the minus strand of NW_025813486.1, from coordinate 21,409,996 downwards.
TTACAGACTACACGGAGGTAGAATGTGAAGTGTGTACACAGGGGAAAATGTGCCAGAGTAGAAGTAGAGAACCGGATCAAAAGGCTAAAGCTCATTTAGAATTTGTTCATTGTGACCTAGCAGGGCCAATAGAGCCCACTGCCAAAGATGGATTTAAATATGCTCTATCATTTGTAGATGATTTTTCAGGTATAAATATGGTCTATTTTCTGAAGCAAAAAAGTGACACATTAGAAGCTACAGAAAAGTTCTTAGCTGACGTGGCGCCTTACGGAAAAGTCAAGAGGTTACGAAGTGACAACGGAGGTGAGTTTCTTAATAACGAATTCAAGTGCCTAATGAGAAAGAAGTCCATTAAACATGAGACTAGTGCGCCGTACTCACCCCATCAAAACGGCACTGTAGAAAGAGCATGGCGTAGTTTATTTAGCATGGCAAGGTGTCTATTAATAGATGCTGCATTACCAAAATACTTGTGGACGTATGCCGTGATGGCTTCTGCTTACATCCGAAACAGATGTTTTAATACACGATTAGGGAAGAAACCCTATGAAGCACTTATTGGGAAGAAGCCAAATTTGAGTAGGATGCATGTTTTCGGCTCAACATGTTTTGCATATGTACAAAATGCAAAAAAGCTTGATGACCGTAGTAGAAAAGGGACCTTTGTTGGGTACGACAAAGGAAGCCCAGCGTATCTAGTGTTTTATGCAGGTACTAATAAAGTTGAAAAAGCACGATGCGTAAAATTCCATGACAATTTTAAGGTTCAGCAAATAGATTCAGATGATTTTGTCTTAAGCGGACAAAAGAATGCTAAGAGCGTAAATAATAAACCTGAATTACCTAGTACAGTAGAGGCAAAACAAGATAGTTCTAACAATGAAATTGTACAAGCAAGTGATGACTCACAAATACAGGAAAGTCATGAACAAGATACGCAAATACGATATCCGACAAGAGCACGTAGCAAACCAAATTATTTTGGACAAACCAAAACAGAGGATAATATTAATATAACAGTAGATTACTGCTATAGACTAGCAGACATTCCAGTGAATTATGAACAAGCATCAAAAGCACCAGATGCAGCTAAATGGCAGGAAGCCATGGGTGTAGAAATGAAAGCATTACTAGACAATGAGACATTTGAAATTGTACCACAACCTAAGGATAGGCAAATAGTGGGGGCAAAATGGGTATATACAATTAAGACAAACCAGAAAGGAGAGGAAACATACAAAGCAAGATTTGTGGCTAAGGGTTACTCTCAAGTGCAGGATATTGACTATCAAGAAACGTTCGCACCCACAGCACGAATGAGTTCAGTTCGCACGCTATTACAAAGCACGGTTCAGAAAAATATGCTTATTCACCAAATGGATGTGAAGACTGCCTACTTAAATGCGCCTATTGATCGGGAAATCTATATAGAACAGCCCGAAGGTTTCGAGAAAATAGGTAACAATGGTGAAAAACTAGTTTGTAAATTAAAGAAGTCACTATATGGACTCAAACAGAGCGGTAGAAATTGGAACAATTTATTGCATGAATTCCTAACCCAGGAAAAATTTGTTCAGTCACTCGCAGATCCATGCCTATATGTTCATACGATTGATGATAAGCGATGCATTATTGTTATTATATGGGTAGATGATATCATTTTAGCAGCAAGCGACGCAGATCTACTCAAAGCAATCAAAGAATCTTTAAGTAGCAGATTTAAGATGACTGACTTAGGAGAACTGAAATGGTTCTTAGGTATTGAATTTCAAAGAAGTGAAAACTGCATGAAGATGAACCAAAGCCGTTACCTTCAGAAAGTTCTTTCGAAGTTCAAAATGTCTGATTGCAAACCAAAGCCAACTCCATGTGTTTTAGGAATTGAAAACGTTTTGAGTAAGGAGTCCCCTGAATTGAATGATCCTAAATTGTATAGGGCAATGATAGGAAGCTTAATTTATATGATGACCGGTACACGACCAGATTTGTGTTATGTTGTAACAAAACTGTCTCAGAAAATGTCAAAACCCACACAAGCAGACTTGGGTATAGCAAAGCACGTGTTGAGATACTTAAAAGGCACACAAGAGTTAGGGTTGATATTTCAAAAATCGAGTCAGCCACTAACACTTAAAGGTTTTAGTGATTCAGATTGGGGAGCGTCTATAGAAGATAGACGAAGTATTACAGGTTATAACTTCCAGCTTTCACAACAAGGACCACTAATATCATGGAAAAGCCGAAAACAACCAACAGTTGCATTGTCAACGTGCGAAGCAGAGTATGTTGCACTCGCTAATGCAGTGCAGGAAGCAAAGTTCTTAATGCAACTCTGTCAAGATATGAAGGTAGGTATAAACGAAGGTAAGTCATTAATCAAGGAGCAATGAACTTAGCCAAGAATCCAGTCCATCACCAGAGATCCAAACATATTGACATAAAATACCACTTCATCAGATCAGAAATACAGAAAGGTAGAATTAACTTAGAATATGTAACCAGTGAAGAAAACATAGCAGATATTTTACAAAACCAGCAAGCAAAAACAAATTGGAGAAATTTAAGCAGACAATTTTAGGAAAGATATGATAGGAATTATAAAGTACGCATAAGTAAGACCAAACGGTAAGTATCAGTTTAGGAATGCAAATATTTTATACTCAGAACATAAGAGCAAGTGGGGGTGTTAAGATATGCTCTTATATTCTTCCCATATTTAGTAAACATTAATTCAAGTGTAAGTAATTAGATGACTAATGTTAAGAGATACTTATAATGTTATTAAGACAATATTTTTCAAAATTCCTAGTAGTTTTCCGTTGACGTCAATAAACCATATTTGTTATCAGAACCCAAAATAATCTTACGTAAATTTTGTATAAATAGAAGTAGTTAAATCATTGTAAATAAGAAGACGTTGAACATTAGATGTGATCGTATAGTTATCTGTAACATTTGTTGGTGTAAGTCAATACATGGCTACATCACAAAACCTAACAGTTATTGATTAAAATAGATCAAAACATACAAATGAATAAATATGCACCTCCTCCCAACTATCGATTTTACATGGCCCCTGATGAACAAATGTCTAGTATGAACTTCTGAGAAACTAATTATATCTTTCAATTTAACACGATTTGCAAACATGTTGAGTTAGCCCTGTGTAAAGTTTGTAAGTATTTCAACTGCTTCCAAATAGTGATTGATGCCATAATTGCCATCATTAGCAAGGGGATTAATACTATTGGAAAGCAACTGTTTCTGTTCTTCTGACAAATTTATTAAAGTGTCTGGTATAACAACTTCATTATCACTGCGTACTTGAGGTGTTGGTCCTTCATTGTCCACTCCATATTCTTCAAAATTAAGAAGCGAATCAGTAGTGTGAATTATATTTGTTTGCCATTATGCCAGAGGTGTTTGATGGCCAGTTGTCCTCATGCCGTGATGGTTCCATTGTTGCTTAAACTCTAACAATGCTTCATTTATTCTTGAGAGATAAACAAAGTGCAATGCAAATAAATTTTCCTCATTCAATGCATCAAGAAGGAGCATCTTTTCCAGAAAAGTAAAAATCCCTATATAAAGAGCTGATAGCACCCTGTTTACCCCTGCCCATAATCTTTCGGTACATTGATTGTGAACACTTCGTCCAGCAATAAAACTCCCCCTGTTTATTCCACGGCGTGCCAGGGGCGGATCTAGAGTATGTCAAATCCGTCGCGCGACTGATGTTTGAAATTCAAAAATTACCTATTCATATTAATTAAAAATCATTAATTATTCTTACTTTATTATCGCATTTACTTCGTGATAAAAATCCAGCATTATCTATTTTTGAAAACTAATGCTAATCCAATGAATATCTCGTTGGTAACCAGATCAGTTGAATTTTAATTGACCTGGAATAATCATTGAGTTCTGTAAGACCTGGAGGGGAAACGTCAACAAAATTACTATAAATTATTAGCGCGCGGCCGCGTGGTCAAAAACATGGCGGATTTGGGTGGTCAAAGTCAGCGGAGAGACGCGGGCTCATGAAATAAAATTTTTGTCGCCCACCCTGATTTGACCATCTTGATTGCGAGTATAGAAAATATCAAAACTATTTATTTTCCTAACATAAATACTTTTTTAAAACTTTATTTATTAAACTGCAAACTTCTGTGGTTTGCGGATGCTGAAATAGCGACAGAAAAGTGAACATTTCTTGACTCCGGTAAGAAGCACAGTATTAGTTTTACTATTTTGTTTTTAACACGTTACTTGAAGAGTGTTCTAAGTTTTAATTTAAAGTTGTTTTGGTCCAGTCTTGTTTGTTCTACACTTAATCGCTCGCCAGACGTGACGAAGCTGTCAATTTTTATCGAATTTTGCATCCATCTTGTATCATGATCAAGGCATCAAGCTTAACTCTCCTGATTTGAATTGAGTTTACCTCCCAAAAATGGGGCATAATTTGTTCATGTTTTTTTTTGAAAAGATAAAGGGAAAGTTTACAACAGAGTTGTGTTGAAATTGAATGCAGTGCCATGCAAAATTAATGAGAACTATGGTACATGTTGTATAATAAAAATAACTATTAAACTGGTTGCCTGCTCAATTTGGCTGACTGTATAGTGTAGACAATTATAATGGGATTGGAAAGTTGGATTTATGCAAACAATTTTAAAGTACTACTTAGCGTTTCTGTAAATGAAGTATTTATTGTTATAGTAAACAGTTTACTACTTAAAAACCAAGATAAAAGTAGTGTGTTGAACAATGTGCTAAGATTTGTTTCTACCTTGAAATTTTTGTTCTACAGTAGCTTATCATTATATCATTAATATGCATGAAAAATTAAACATATTGTTGTCTCATCTCACCAAATCCATACTTGGTACGATTTCAGGTGATCCACAAATTCACATCGGATGCATTGGTTACAATGAAGTTGAATGTAGAAGAAGCAAAATAGATGGCAAAGAAATTCTTTGTGTCTTATGAAGAATTAGTAGAAATCAATAAAAAGAATTCTTTAAACACATTGTAAACAAATTTAAATTTGCTCATGGTTAAGCAACCTAGTCAAAGAAGCAAAGTCTGTCTTCAACATGTGACCTTTCCAATTATTTAGTTCCTTTGTACAAATACTATTTTCGAGAAACTTGATTTGTAAGTCTTTCATTAATATTTATTTACCAAGAGATAAAAGGAACTAATTCAAAGGCTTGATGTAAAATACAAAGATTTAACAAGTTGTTTATCATTTAATTCCCAAATGTTAGTTTGTACATATAAATAATTAGTATTGTTAGCTGTAAGTCGTTTAAGCAAAACAGAAGAGTAGTAGTGCTCGAAGGGGTTAGCATTTTTGAAAAATTATATCTTGTTCATGACATATATTACACAATTCCAAAAAACTGTCAGTAATGCACAATAATATCTATAGAACTTGATAAATTTCTTCAACTACACTGTCAAATAACTATTTTGCCTTCATGCAGCAATAGACAGTGTTTTTGTCAGAGAAACCAATGCACTTTAGTTTCCAAGTTTGTAATTTCAATGGAAATTTAATGTAGTTCTGTTCAGTAATAGATCCAAGATTCTGCCAAGCTGTTTACAAAATACAAATTACCAAGCAACAGTGTCATGGTGTTTTGAATTTTTTTCTTTTTTGTAGCTCTTCTATTTTAACATACTTTCTTTATGAGTTTTCAGTAGATTTATCAGGTAATGACAATACACTTATGATACTTATCCATGGTAAATTTTCAGTTGACTTATGTCGTAGGACTGAAGCAAACATTTTATCGCTTCCTTAGGAGCATTTTTACACAGATTTATCCATTTGAGCAAGAAAAATAGTTGCACCAAACTGTTTACAAACAGTCAAACACACAGAAGCATGAAATAATGTATAAGTTTGACGAGATTGACAGGTCTACTAATGCCGTTTGATTTTCACTTTTAAAAGGTTAAAATGTCATAAAATAACTTAAATGTTACAGCCAAAATATGCGTTTCTCTACCGTCGATTTTCTTTATTTTCATGTGTGGGTACTGTGTTTTCACGCAATGCTGAAGCATTATTTTCACTGTGAAAATATTGCCCATTGCATGAAAAGAAGCAAAATAGCAATGATAAAAAATAAGCTAACTTCTCTCTCGTGAACCGTGGAGATGAACAATGATATACTTTTTTGTATAGACTAAAGAGTTTAATCGATCAAACAAGTTTGACGCTGGTAAGAAAACGTCATACATGTGTAGCCGATATATAACTCTTTCGTCGATAGTTATAAATGCATCCTCGTAGGAGCAGATAACTGACAGCCACAGTTGACTCACTGTTATGAATTTAAGTTTTTACCTTTATTTTCATCAAAAAATTGCTTGCCGAATCCCAAATACACACATACATTTTCCTCACTCTTTCCTCAGGAGGGAGTGGGAAATTATAGAATTTTCGGAAAAGCGGTCAATTTCGGTAAATCTCAGCGGCAAAGGACGAAATCCGCCATTTTTTGGCATCATCAGATATCTAAGGCCGCGCTTGAGATAGCCGCTCCAGTTATTATAGAACTCAATGGTTTTGACCACCAAAATCCGCCATTACCGCCATGTTTTTGACCACGGGTCCAGGCCCCTTTTCCCCTCCAGGTTTTATAGAACTCAATGGGAATAACCGACTTATAAGCGGGGTGGCTTGACCATTGAGTTCTATAAGACCTGGAGGAAAAGGGCCTGACCTAGAGCCCTGTATTAGTAAGAATTGGGACATCTATTGTTATCCGTTTAGCTTACGTTGATTGGGTAATATTGATCACCTGATCAATTTCCGCCATTTTGGTTCCTAGTTTTGAAATTTGAGCCAGTGTTTATACAGCAATTGCTGCTAGTAATACAGTATTTTGAGATAATATTGCGTTTTCTATTGATAAGTTTGTAATAACTGATTGTTGACGGCTACTAAATGTCATTACATATCGCCAGAATCGAGGATTACGAAAAAAATGAAAGAAATGCCTTTATGTCGAACTTACGAAATTTGATTGCGTATGGTGATTGTTGTGCTGAACTGCTTTTGATATAAGGCTCAATTAACTGACTCAAGTAGAGAAACATTTTTGGGCCAAATAACATTGCAAAGTTCGTGCTGATGCAGTTTCAATAGTTTTCTTACTCCAAAGCTTGTTTTTTAATCGAAGATGATTTCTCATTATGTTCTGAAATTGGTCAATCTACAAACCTCTCAATTCTCAGCCACTTCCACACTAAAACAAACAACTACACCAAATCACAGAAACTCTTATGATTTTCCATGTTGTATTTTGTATTTTCCATGTTGTATTTTGTTCATCATTTAAAAATGAAGTAATTATAATTAGGATATTCACTGAAACAGCTGAGTACAATATATTTTTGGTAATGAATTGTACAAATGTACCCTACTTCTGTAGCTGAAAGTAAAACATTACTTCTCTTCTAGACTTTTCAATGATATTTTAATTGTAGGTTTTTTTTATAAGGTCACAGAGGCATATCTCCATAATTTCAGCTATTTGGGCTTTTTAATGTATATTACAACTGTTGCTGCCTTTCTCATATATATTAAAATATTGCTGGCTTTCTAATATATATTTAGGTGCTGCTAGCTTTTTGATATATATATTTCACTGGCAATACAAGGCATAGAATTTGAACAAATGGGGCAGAGCCTCCTCCAACACACCCTGTTTGATCATTAAACACATACAGAAGTTTTGTCATTCCTCAACCAATAAATTTAACTCATTGCTAAATTAAAGATTGGATCAGACTCATATGCTGTATAAAAGACTACAAACAGTAGCATTTATAGCAAACAGACTGTTCTTCAACAACAGAAATGTTTCATGTTATAGAAATAATATATTCATTTTAAAGAAATGCTTCACCAAAATTTTCAGCAGAATCCTTAACAAACTTTACTAGAAATAAACTTTAATACTTTATAAAGTGTTAAGGGAGAAATAACTTCATATAAAGGAATAAAACGTTTAAGGTCAAATGCATCTTGGTCAAATCATTGCATATTTCAATAACTAAAAAGTAAAAAAGTCTGTCATTTTCTGCTGAGCAAGAAAATTTTGTGATCTTTCAGAATAAAAAATGCCATGCTTGGATTAAATTGGGGGGCATAAACCACTCACTACCATTAAATTGTTACAAATCTTGAACACAAATCTCTCAGGACCAAAACTGCATGATTACTATGATTCGAAGTTTCGAACGAAGTCTTGTCCAACTATTTGATAACACTGATGCCAGGATAACATTTCCGCTTGCCACCAAGCTTAAAGATCTTGAAAACTTGCTACAGAGTCCGAACATAAGCCGAGAAAACACGTTCACGTACGAAAAATACTTCTTACAATGGGTCATGATCAATTTGAAGAACGAACTAGTAAACCGCAAACGAAGCTCATACCAATGAAATTAAATCAGGTCTGCCGTAAATCGTTAAAAAAAAAACGCAAAGAGCTTGCTATTATTCCTAATATATTTGATACTACCATGGAATAAGCTTAAATTGCCTTCTTCTTTTGCCTATAAACCCAATTTCCAATAGTATTATTATAGTTTCACTTTGCAAGTAGGAACCAAAATGGCGGCTCCGTGCTCGCCCCAGACCGTTTGTCCCAACTCTTACTAATAGAGGGCTCTGGCTGGACCCGTGGTCAAAAACATGGCGGTAATGGCGGATTTTGGTGGTCAAAACTTCCACTTTAAAAATTATTTTTAATATTCACTCCCCTCCTGATTTCCAATACTGTTTATATGAACGATAACAAGTGAAATTACGATACCGACAGCATCATGTGAAAATAGTGCTTTAGCATTGCGTGAAAACACAGTACACACACATGAAAATAAAGAAAATCGACGGTAGAGAAACGCATATTTTGGCTGTAACATTTAAGTTATTTTATGACATTTTAACCTTTTAAAGTGAAAATCAAACGGCATTAGTAGACCTGTCAATCTCGTCAAACTTATACATTATTTCATGCTTCTGTGTGTTTGACTGTTTGTAAACAGTTTGGTGCAACTATTTTTCTTGCTCAAATGGATAAATCTGTGTAAAAATGCTCCTAAGGAAGCGATAAAATGTTTGCTTCAGTCCTACGACATAAGTCAACTGAAAATTTACCATGGATAAGTATCATAAGTGTATTGTCATTACCTGATAAATCTACTGAAAACTCATAAAGAAAGTATGTTGAACTAGAAGAGCTACAAAAAAAAAAATTCAAAACACCATGACACTGTTGCTTGGTAATTTGTATTTTGTAAACAGCTTTGCAGAATCTTGGATCTATTACTGAACAGAACTACATTAAATTCCCATTGAAATTACAAACTTGGAAACTAAAGTGCATTGGTTTCTCTGACAAAAACACTGTCTCTATTGCTGCATGAAGGCAAAATAGTTATTTGACAGTGTAGGTGAATGGTTATTTGACAGTGTAGCTTAATCTTTGGCAGAAAAAAATTTTGAGTTTTTTCTCAAAAGGTGAATTTGCTGGCACTGTATGTGTAGATGGGTAAAGGGTTACAATAAACTTGCATGGTTTGAAGTCTGAGGTTTTCTACATCTATGAACTGTCCCTTGTAGCACCAAATTTCTAACTTAACTCATTACATAGATGTTTGAATGGAGGTATCTAGGGGGGGCTTATGCCTGACAACTTGGTAGAAATTTTTAAACACAATATCTTTTTTGGAATAGCATTATTGTAAAATAAATTTTATGTTCCTAGACATGCTATTGAGGCATATATTTGGCATGATAATGAGCCTAAATATTTTGCAAAACATTCAAGCATTGTTCACTTCAGGGTTTTTTTTGAAAGAAACGTAAGCAAAACAATTTTTACGATACGCAATTTAAATGTGGTATATTTGGGGGTATATGCTAGACTAGCAATTTGTTAAAATATTTCGTAAGCGCGTGTCATGTATAAATAACCATGGTTGAAATCAACGATAATTTTTGTGTTATTCAATTATTGAAAAATCATATGCAAATAGTTTCAAAATACTGCTCCATAAAATTGATAAAGAAAATCGACAACATGCAATGTCTTTATTTATATCGTACCAGAACGCAGCGTTGAAAGACGTGCTAGAAATATGGATTGTTACTTTATAGGCATATGAAATCAGTGCATTATTAAATCTAGCTGTGCAAACAAGGTATATGTACAACTTTTTATGGATTATTCATATATTATTAATAGAGAAACAAAGAAATAGCTAAATTATATATAACAAATCTTTCCTCTTCCAGGATCACATACATATGAACTATAAAATATCTTTTGACATTCTTTATCCTCTAGTCAAAAGTTCACCTCACACCATCAAAAACGCCACCACCTTCCTCGCAACATTGACATCGTTAAACAACGACCAGACACAATTATGATATCTTACGACGTGATATTATTCTTCACAACCATACCACTAGACACAGCCATGAATTACAAACGAACTATTCACAAACGACAAATCTTTGACGGCCACGACACAACATGACAAAAATGACATCTTAGACTTACTCAATCTTTGCCTCTTCACTGAATTCTCCTTACAGAACTCATACCATAGACCAATTTCAGGCACATAAATTGTGTCATCACTATCCACCTTCATCGCAGAAATTGTAATGCAACAACTCAAATCACAATCAGTCACCAACAACACAGACATTAGACTGAGGAAAAGATGTGTCGACGACATCTTTGCAATAGTCAAGAAAGACAAAACTGAACAAATCCAACACACCTTAAACAATACTACAAAGAGCATAACCTTGCCTAAAGATGAAGATATGAAAAACAACTAACTTTTCTCCGTATCCTATTGACTAGAGCAGCACACTAAGCACACATGTTGTACTGCAATACGACCCACACAGACCAAATACTCGATTTCAACTGCACTCACCCAACACAACACAAAATAAGCTGTATACCAGCACCTTTTCAACAGAATCAACCCTCATTGTAACACCGAAGAAGCCAAGAAAGCAGAACGCAACCACTCATACTCCACATTTATAAAAACAATCACCCTAGAAAGTTTATAAACAAAACTATAAACAAAATACAAAACAAAACACAAACCGACAAAAGTAACGAAAAACTTGATGAAATAAAAAAACGATCACATTACCAGGCATACATCAAAGGAACATCAAAAATGACTGCATGACTTCTTCGACCATTCAATACAAACGTCCTAACCCACAAACCAACAAAAAAACTCAAATCATACTTCACCAAACATAAAGGCAAAACAACAATTTATGATGCAACAGAATGGAGCGTAGAAAAACGTACAAAAAATTTTAACTAATTAATATATGACATATCAGTATATTATCAAGTCTAGTCTTGCAAAATAGGTATGTACAAGTTTTTATTAATGTTGCTAAGGATGTTAAAATTACCTTTTATACATTCTCGTTCATTCACTGCACCAACATTGATGATACTTTTACCATCATTACAGGGGAGACAACGAGTTTGTTTTGGGTATGGTTGATATGTATAGATGGGAAATTTTTCACATTTCTTACTTTCAAAGGAAAAGAATGAACCAATGGAACAATCTATAAAGAAGATCATCAATAATAAAACGTTGAACGACAATTAAAATTTTTGATCAACCATTATAGTAATGCTCGTAAAGAGATCGATTTATGTTGTTCTAAACGCCTTGTACAGTAAGATAATTAAGATTTTTGTGTAATTGTAAAATTTATTTCACCAATTTTTTATTTATAAATTTATGAATGAAAAATTATCGTGGTTCAGGAGGGGCGGAAGTGGGCGAGCAGGGGCGGTTATATCACACCCATCCGGGAACCCTATAACTCTCATGTCGTGGAAAATGTGACAGATTGTCAAGGGTAGACAGAAAATTAAGAGTTTCCAATTTCGATAGTTGTTGTTTGTTTGTAGCTTTAACCAGTCAGAGCTTTTGAATATAAAAAAATTAAGAAAAATTTGTTTTCTCAAAGATTCTAGCTTTTGGATTTTGCAAAAGGCAGTAGATAATTTTATTACGTTGAAGCAAACTTCAACGTTTGCTTTGCTATGCCGATAGCTACTTTTAGTGCTCTGGCTAAAGATGTTGTATCAATCGTCGTTTTTGATACATGATAATTAAGTATATACCCTACGACACCTAAACTTTCTTCGGATATGTTTACGATTAGTATGACCAAAGTCCTATAGCTTTGTTATAAGAAGTTGAAAGCCTGTAACGTAAGAGAGAAGTTCTAAGTGTTCTCAAGTGAGACTAAAAGAATGGCCAATTATGTTGATATTCTCGAGAATGTACAACTGGTTAGTATTAAAGAGGCTACTGTGCTACTGGATCGATATTTATTGCCATAAATTTCGATCCTGTACGAGATCAAGAAAAACATTAATGCTAAGTTGAAGAAAAGATTTGATGACAAGAACATTGTCGTGATGAGAGGAAATCGCAATTACTGCTTTGTCCACCGATTTTACAACATTTATGCATGAAAAAAACTTTCAGTTTTCGCTGACTCATTTAATGGCACAAGTACCAATCTCCTCCTCTCTAAACGTTGCCATGCATATTAACACTTGCTATAAAGAAGTTAAAAACAATAAGGAAAAACAAAACAAATAAGAATATTCTTAAAGAAATTAGAAGAAGCCTTATCTGAGCGTTGACTGCCTGCAGTTTGCTCGTGTGACGTGTCATCAACTAAATTCAAATGGAATTTCAGCTCAATTCAAAATCAGAGTAGTCATTTTTGAAAACAAAATCTCACTAAACGATCTCCATCTAATTCATCAATAAAGCCTCTCTACTATATAAAAATGACATCATACCAAAGCTGAAGCCTTCCTCATTATAACGTAATCTTCCATATAGTGAACTAAGTCTTCAGTCAAAGTCGTCATTGCCCTCCACGTTGCTTTACAAACCTAAACTCCAAGTCATCCACATACGAATTGGGCTTAGCACCGTCTGCACCTCACAATTCACAAGCGTAATTACATTAAGTAACAACCAATATTTATTATCTTACTCGCTTTACCAAGCTATCCAGTTCTCCATTTACAAAAACTCACTCAGTGTTGCAAGAGATCAAATCAGTTTTTTTATCTTGAACTCGATATTTTTTCTACTTGCACACAATTAAAAAAGCTCACCTGTTTCAGATGTTACCAAACGTCAAGGAATTGCGGACAATCCAGTTGTAATCATCAACTCCCTCAACATTGTACCATGGACATAAATTCGTACTCAGGCCATGTTCAAAGTCACAGACTTTAGAGTCAACACTCGCTGTAGGTAAAAGGGAGAGGAATCAAGCAAGGCAAGTTATATTTAAATACAACATTGAAAAAAGAGTTTTTGTTTCATTCTAATTCGTAAGATTGCTTTTCACTGGCTATGTAAGCCAAAATTAGTGTAAAGAAATTAGTCTAAAGAAATTTTTTAATTTTCTTGCATACATACGTCGAATGAAATTTATTGGACAAAGGAGCTGGTTTAGAAAGAGAATAGAAACTTTACTTAAAAGTACAAAAAATAAAAGCTTTGTTTGCAAAAGCCATTCTTACCTTCGATCAAATAAATACATCGTCTTTTTTATGTATTATAAAATACATACAATTTTTGCTGATATTATCAAAAAAAACTTTCAATGTGAAAAGGTAAAGATTTATTTAAGATTTAATACCTTGTGAAAACGTAGTACTGACCAACAGGAAAAATGTCAAGTCTATCATTTTAAGTGGGCTGCTGAAATGGAAAATGTGAAAAGTATGTTTCATTTTGTTGTCATTTTTTGAACACCTTTTATGCCTATAGTAGTCAAGGCTTCGATTACTTTATATATGCGATTTAAAGTTTAGAGATCGTTCAGTTTCTTCTTGCACCAGCCACAACACTCGCTTCAACATATCCGTGCGTTACCAACTCTGCATTAATACAATGTATGCATTTTTTAATCCGAAAACGAAATTTACAATTTTAATGAATTTTGAAAAAATTCGAATATTCATGAAGAAAAATTATCAAACAGCTCAACTATCCATTACTAAAGTTGGCATACATTAATATGGCCACGAAAAAAGTCAACTTCCGCCTGAAGGTTTTTGTTCGTACGCAGCTTACATCGAAAAAGTATCCATATGAAACCATACACCATACCCGAGATAATTATCCTCGGGGATAGTCGTAAATACGAGCGATGATGAGGAATATCGTTTTGTGCGTTTGTCTTTTTGTCGGAAAAATATCGCAGCTTGTTTTGCTAACAATTTTTTATTACATTCTGTCGATTGACTCACTCTCAGAATGAGAGTAAGGAAAAACTAAATTTTGTGTGTTAAAGTTAACTAAAGTAAGTATTTTATCATTTAGTAATTATGCTTGCTCAATTGCACTTTCTAATGGAAGATTTATGGTATAATTGTACTGTGTGTAAGGTTAATCAAAGAATGAATATGAATCCAAGCGCACATACATATCATAGTATGAATGTAATATATTGGCTATATGTCAATGTTAGCACTGCGAAGTTTCTATCCGCGTACAAAGATAAAGCAAAGCTTTTGCAATCACAAAGAGGTGGTGGCTTAATCCTAAGAAAATGTTGTTATTTTGATAAATATTAACTAAAAACATTACGGCCGAAAAATTGACTTGTATAATTGTACGGTATTGCCTGTTGTCATCTATTCAAGCGGAACTAAACATAAGCTCGATTTATCTATTGTACAAACAATCAAAACATTACAAACCTTCATAAGTGTTCTAGCAACTTGTACTTAGTACTTACTATGTTGTACTGTCTTGTATATGGTCGAATTAAGTATTATATGAATTATTTATACATTACTCTGTTGACTTATACAGACTTACAATACTCTGCTGGTGATTTTAATCAACCACAGAAACCAAATAAACTTGTTTTGCCGTCGAATATTGTACGAAGTACAAATATTATTTGTGTCGATTAACAATTTTACATGAAGTAAAATATGAGACGTGTTAAAGTGCCCTTCCACCAAAAATTTTTTTTAGCAATATCAAATCATATGTTTTTAAGCCTCTTTGAGAAAAAAATTTTAATTTGGTCAAATCGTTTGATTTTTGTAAGCCGTTAAATTCTCTAAAATCGTATACTCTTGTGAACCATGTCCGGGATAATGAGGAGGCTGAAACCAGCTAATTTTCTAACGTAATACAAGGTAATCGTGTTACACGAGTCGTGTATTCAATAGCTATCAAATTACTATTGCTAAAGCACAGCTAAAGACTATAAGATTCTAAAAGCATTGCCTTTGCACTAGTAAGAGCAGAAAAATGGTAAATAGTTGCGTTGCAGCCAATTGTACGAATAAATCAAGCCTTAGCTCTTGTATGAGTCTTCACACTACGCCTTATAATTATAAAACGACAGAGTCTAAGCGAAGACGGAATATTTGGGTTTTGAAGAAAAAAGAGCGTATTTGAACCTTCCAGTGCTTCATTATTTTGTTTGGCTCACTTAAGACCAGAGGATTTGGAGCGTCAATTTAGTAGTTTAATTGCCGAATCGAAAAGAACGCTAATATTTCAAGGCTTAAAAAAGATGAGATTCGAATTTGTGTTTTTCCGACCATCTATGCTTTGGAGTCAAAATCCGAATCATTATCGCTGAAGTTTTATTGCCTTCCGAGTTTTCTATCACGTATCCCGGTATAAAGTTTTTGTCAGAGTTATCTAACTGAACACTAAATTTTGATTCCGATTCATTGCTTTCTTAGCAAGACATAATTCCCTCGAATATAATGATAAAACATCGTGAAAGAACGTGTATGCTTGATATAAGCTAAATATGCCCAAATGCCGACTACCTTGGATGACGTCAAAATACCTTCTAGTGCCAGTTTCTTTTGTATTACAGAAAACGACGGCGATGGGCCAAAAATGCACAACTTCAAGACACCATAAAAGCCTTTTGATTTGATCAAATTCGAAATTTTTCCCAGAGAGGCTTAAAATCATAGAAAGATTTCATAATGCTATAAAATTTTGGTGGAAGGGCACTTTAAACTATGAACAGAAAATGCAAAAGACTTTAATCACTTGAATTATAGTGCTTGCAATATAAAAGCATTTTCTTTCGAACATTGTTTGACTTTTATGGACTTCTCAACATGTGATTTGAAAAAAGTAAAAGTAAACAGGACGGTCCATTAGATAAAAACACAACTGTCTATAATAATTATGTTAAGCACAATAATACAATTGTCAGTCTATGTATGTAGTCTAATAGATGTCATAAACGTGTTGATTTAATGGTTGCGTGAACAACAACACAGACACGTAGTAAAAATGTTTTGAAACACAACTATAGCAAAAGTGGTTTTCCGTGAAAAAAAAACCCTTTAAATGTCGCAAGACATCTAAATATTATGACTTTCCTTGATACACGCTTTGTGAGCACAATGACGTATCATGCAATATAAACTAGTGTGTTAAAAAATGCAGAAAGGTTAAACAGCTACACTGGGTTCTATAGCTAAAGAAAATTTTCAAATCTTGAATTTTAATTTGTGAGGTTGATTTTCACTTCATTGAGTGCATAGTTGCCCAATTAAAATTTTGACCTTCATGCAACCACATGTGACGTACAAATGTGCTTCAATTTTAGACACAAAATTTTTATAAGATAGCAGAGAAAACATAGTATTGTAATTACCAATATCAATGGCTCATCGAATATGTACTGTTTACATTGAAATAATAAAATCACCTGCAGATTTGATTAAAATCCAGTAAATAACACTATAGCGAGAAAATGCACCAGAAAATCAAAGTCAAAATGTTTGATTGCTGCAGTTGAAGTCAATTTCTTATGGCTGCTGCACACAGTTTGATTCGGCTTCATCATCAACTTCCTCAAGCAATGTTTAAGGCATCAATATAACGCATGTGGTTTGAATTACAAAGAAATAAGTTAATTTTTTATGCACGCACAATATATATAAAATTTATTACTGGCATCAGTAAAATAAAATAAAACAGGAAAGTTGAAATAATGAACCTTGCAAAATCTTTGCACACTAGTTGTACAATAATAGATTACATTTCGAACAGGGTTATTTTTGGTAATCCAAAAGGAATAAATTTAACTTCCATGGAACTGTCGGTGATATTGTGAACTTATAAAGAGTGTGGTGCAAAACGTGGTTTTATGTAAACCATCTAAAATTTTCAAAACATCATCTAATTATAGCAAATATAATGCACAAAAATCGGATTAGATAAAGTATTGAATAATCATGATGTCGAGTAAAAAAAACGTCAATTTTGAGATAAAGTGTTCTTTCCCATGAAGTTAAATTTAAGTAAACATTCTAACCTAGTGGTCGTATCTTTCCATATATAGCTTATCCTCGTCATCATCATCAAGGTTCCTTTATTCGTCCTCACTTCTTTATATCGATAATATTATGAAATTCAATCAGCTTCCAAGCGAATTCTCTGAGGTGTTAAACCAAAATGAAGCATTTCATTGCTGGAGAGCGATAACCACCAACTGTTTTCAAAAGTCCTTCTGGAACTGTGCTGTGGTCATGAAACGGAAAATGCTATTTATGGATCGTGGAAAGTCCGTGAGGGGTAAGCAATCGGGGGAGGAAGGTTAAAAATTGAAAGTCGAACAATCCTTAAAGAGTATAATGCGGAATATGTAAAACACAGGATAGATAATACAACAACTAAAATATGGAAAGTAATATTTAGTTGAAATATAAATTATTACCGTGACGATGGATTTTCCAGGCGGGAATATTAATCTAATAATGAATTTAAACAGGAACATCATAAAAACACATCGACTGGATGGGCTTTCTTTAAGAGGATACCAAGCGTTAACGCTGTATAAAAGCATTTAAAAGAAGAGAATTTCACAAAGACAAAAAGTTATTTGTGACATATTTACACAGCGATGTAAAAACAATGACAGTACAAACAGTACTGACAACAAAGTTTTGTCATCATGAGTAGCCTATGTTTTGTTTCAACTCAATATACGTAAGATGCTATTTTTTCCTCGCGAAAAAGTCGGAACTGATTTCTATCCAGAAAAAATATTGCCTGATTGTGTGTTTACAGTTATCTTCATTGATAATGAATAAAATTACTCTCGGAAAGCAGAAAACAAAGAAAATTTAAATAATAAAACATTTCAATATTAGCATTTTAAAAGAATATTGGTGCAAGGAAACTGGTTTGGAGATGTTGTTTGTGTGTATTGGAATCGTTTACGATAACACTTATTTTTCCAAAATTTTAATTATTTTTGGTAAAATTTTGCGACAATGCTAATTGTGTTGACTGACGTTTCGACAACCTTAGCGGAAGTCAAATGAAGATGACTTCCGCTAAGGTTGTCGAAACGTCAGTCAACAACAACAAAAACAGTCCTTCTCAGGACTATACCAACATATACGATCTACATTTACAAACATGTGATGTTATTTTTGTCGTCATGAGTAGTCTATGTTTTGTTTGAACTCAATATACGTAAGATTCTATTTTGTCCTCGCGAAAAAAATCTGAACTGATTTCTATCCAGAAAAAATATTGCCTGATTGTGTGTTTACAATTACCTTCATTAATAATGAATAAAAGTGCGCTCGGAAAGCCCGAAACATAGAAAATTTAAATGATAAAACACTTCAGTATTAGCAGTTCAAAGGAATATTGGTGCAAGGAAACCGCTTTGGAGATGTTGTTTGTGTGTAGTGGAATCGTTTACGATAACACTTATTTTTCCAAAATTTTAATTATTTTTGGTAAAATTTTGCGACAATGCTAATTGTGTTCATTCTGATGGTTCATTCGTAGTCGTTGCTTACGTTGCATGACCTCAATAAACAGACTGTCATGTGACGATCATTTCCTTCAATGCAATGACAGGAAATTGGTCTGGTACATCGCCCACCGTTATTTTAAACCAAACACATGTCATATGAAAATATTCATGTGAGAGGACTAATGACTAGTGAAAAAAATAACTGAGAAATGTGACGTAGTTTCTCACGAAGGTAAATTTACGTCAGTTGTGTCAGTGGTATTAAATAAAGCATTGGATAATTATGACGTCGAGTAAGAAAAACGTTAATTTTGAGGCGAATCTTTTCTATAAAGATAACTTTAAATACATTCTAACCCGGTGCTTTTGTCTTTCAATATATGCTTCATCATCACCATCATCAAGGTTTCTATATTGTTTTTCACTTCTTTCTAGCATTAATTTTTTCAATATTCAATCAAGCCACAAAATTCTCCAGTGAACTCTACAAGGAAATGAACAAAATAAAACATTTCATTGATGGACGGCAATAACCTCCATGCAAATTTTTTCAAAAATTCTGTCAAACTGTGATCATATGCCATCAGGATTATGAAACCAAAAATGCAATTTCTAAAATATGGAATATCCGTGAACAGATGGAGAAGTTAAAACATGGAAAGTGAAATGATCCTGACGGAGTAAACGTAGAATCTGTAAAGCAGAGGATGTCAAAATAATGAACAACTAGAACTTATCTTCTGCAAGTCGATTAAAACCACACTATACTTCGAGGGCAAATTTACCAAGTCAAAAGTCTTCTTGTTCTCGTGTTACATCGACAATACTTGAGAGAGAAATAAATCTTTCGTCCTTAGCTCATTTCTGCTTCATAATTTATGTCGTTGTATGGTAACAGAAATCGTCTTTCCCCTGCGTCTGCAACTTTCTTGTCACTAACTTATTTAAACCCGTGATCAACCATTAAAAACTTCGAAATTCCTCGAAATAGTTTCAATCATACTTTTCCCTTATAGCATTGTCACAAACATCTTTAATGATGACCAGATATAAAGTGGTTCATCGGTCACCATATTGGTAGAAAATCTCATGTAGTGAAGTGGAAAGACTTTTCTAGTGATTTCATTCTGTTGAATTAACATGAAAATAGTCTATTATTCAGGTACGTATCTAGAAAATAAAATTAAAGTCAATGTTCGCTCTTTTTCAGTGAAAAACCATTAATTTGATTTGAGTGAACTGGATATTCATAAAACGAGACATCAGATATCTATATTATCTTACCTAAAGAAAGGAAACAGCTGTACAAGCTAGCATCATATTGCGTCTTAAAAAACAAAGTTTATGAATTGAATGCTTCTCTTCTTTGCTCATTTATGGACATATCGTCTGTCTTTGATGATCGATGATTAATTAAACTTGTGCTAAAGAAACAGGTTGTGGATGAAAACAGCATCGACATGATATTCATACTTTGTATGCAGCTAAATCTATAAGTTTAATGGTTGTGCTTGTAATAGAAACGTGTAAAAGGTCTACGCTACTTGCAATCACCTGTTTAAGCATAGAAATTTGCATTTTAAAATAACCTTTACAAGTAAACGAAGGGGGATTTACTATAGCTCCGTTTTACTTTGAATAAGCAAAGACAAAAGAAAACACAAGTTTTGCTTTTGTGCGCATGCATTTTTGCAATTTCAGAGCGGTCTGAACGATAATTTAAGTTTATATTGATGCCAGTTTGAATTCAAACTGTTTTGAACTCAGTCAGATCGGTTCACCAGACTGTACGACTTCAGACAGCTCTGAGTAATTTTTGTACATCTCCCATGTAAACATCTACGATAAATTATACGATAACCTACACGAACTGTGGGATTGGGCAGGTGTTAGGGGTAGTACCTCTGTACCCTGGGCAGCCGCATGCATTTGTGCATGGCTCAGAGCATTGGCCCTCACCACCTGTCTAGCTCACATATGGCTCCAAGTAGTTGCTTGTGCACGGCAACGGCCATCCCCCGGTAACGTCCTCGGCTGGACGGCGAAACTATGTGAGCGAGCTGCACTCTGGATTCTCCAGGTGTAGGCGGGTGTCATCTCACCCAAGTGCATGAAGACCTTCCGGCAATGAAGGCTGACGACTCTAACATGTTAGCGAGTACCATCTGTGTCATGGTCGAAAAGTCGGCGACAAATCTGACTCACCATTGCCTATGGCGATGGAAGGATGGTCAGACACCCTGACAATACAAAAACAACAACTGTCTAAAAAGCCACAGGCACTATGGAGTCTTGTGACCATCTGACACCTGCTTTCAGCAAACCCCCACTGCCTTGTGGGAAAGGTCTTTGCTAAGACTAAAGGCTAAAGGAAGGTGAACCTCAAACAACTCACTACGGAGATGGGACCCCGTAAAGGCAACCATGTTCAGTCAACGACAACTGGATTGGCAGTCCCTGCAGTGGAGTATTGTTGCCAGCACGTCCTGACTTGTTCTTGCCCGCTGGAGAACAGCAGTGCCCCACCGAGAGAGTGTCCTGGTAATGCAAAAGCCAGTGCCACTTAACATTTTGCATGCAGTTCTATGGAAATGAATAAGGAAGCTAGACATGATACCGGCTCGAACGTCGCCCGGGTTACCAAGGTTCGCGCTGGTCCGCTCCCGCCCGGCGACCAGTGAGAAGTAAGCTAGGACGCAAGGTGGACCGCAAGGAGGACATCAAGAAACATCTGAGACTCGCAGGATGGAACGTGAGGACGCTGCTTGAATCGACCTGGATCTAAACGACCGGAAAGGCAAACAGCGCTAGCAGCAAGGGAGTTGTCAAGGTACAGCATCGACGTGGCAGCACTGAGTGAAACCCGGCTGGCTCTAAGTGGCAGCTTGGTTGACCAAGGATACACCTTTTTCTGGAGTGGAAGAGAGGAGAGGGAGAAAGAGAGGCTGGAGTTGGTTTTGCTATAAGAAACCAAATCGCCCAGAAGTTGGAACAAGAACCGGTAGCTGTAAGCGACAGAATAATCACTCTACGCCTTCCTCTGCAGGGGACGGTGTGGGCTACTATTGTTAGTGTCTACGCCCCGACCATGACTAACCCTGATGAGATAAAGGAAGATTTCTATCAGAAGTTGAGGGAAACTATCAGAGAAGTGCCCAGCACCGATAAGCTCATTATAGCCGGAGACTTAAATGCCAGAGTTGGAGATGAAGTGGAAAACTGGCCTGGAGTATTGGGACATTATGGCGTGGGCAAGTGCAACACCAATGGAGAACTCCTCCTAGCCTTGTGCTCTGAATATGGTCTGGTGATAACCAACACTGTTTTCAAGCATAAGCACACCCACAAGACGACATGGATGCACCCAAGGTCTAAGCACTGGCACCTCATCGACTACGTGATCACTAGGCAGAGACCAGAGGGACATAGTCAACACCAGAGCATTTAGAGGGGCTGATTGCAACACAGATCATAACATGGTGCTGTCCAAAATCGCCTTCTCACTAAGGAAACAAGTCAAGAAAACTGGAGGACAGCACAGGTACAATCTCAACGTGGCCAGACTGAAATGTGACAGTGTGCGCAAAGACTTTCAGAGAAGTATGACAACATCACTACAGGAGAGCTCAACAGGAGACTCGGATGTTGTAGGGAAGTGGGAGACGTTAAGGGATACAGTATTTAATACAGCAAAGAAATCCTAGGCAAACCGAAACGCAAGCACCAGGACTGGTTTGACGAAACAGACGAGAGCTAAACAGACTACTAGAGGAGAGGAACCAGGCAAAAGCAAGACAGCTGACTGTAAACACCAGGTCTACCAGGGCAAACCTTGCAAGCACGCAGCAAACTACAGAAGTACACCCGACAGAAGAAGTCTCAGTGGTGGGAGACTAAAGCAGAGGAACTGCAGCACGCCGCAGCAGAAAACGACATGAAGTCCTTCTATGGAGGTCTTAGAAGTATATGGCCCACAAAGAGTACTGCCCAACTGCTCGCTCTTGATGGAGAGACTGTGTTGACAGACAACAAGAAGATGCTGGAAAGATTTGCTCAGCACTTCGACCAGTTGTTAAATCTGCCTGGAAACGTGGATAGTGCTGCTCTTGCGAGCATCACCCAACGTCCAACAGTCCACGTACTGGATGAGCCCCCAAAGATGGATGAACTTCTGAAGGCGATCGCAGCAACTAAGGAAAGCAAAGCTCCTGGATGTTGTGGGATACCTGCAGAAGTATGGAAATATGGTGGTACAACACTCAAAGAGAGTTGCTAGATGTGATCGGAGATATCTGGATAGGAGAGAAGATTCCACAAGATTGGAAGGACGCGAATATAGTCCCTATATTCAAGAAAGGCAGTCGTAAAGAGTGCGGCAACTATCGCGGCATTTTTCTACTCTCAATCGCTGGGAAGGTGATGGCTCGAATACTCCTCAATCGTCTGAACGAAATGATAAGTCCCAGAGTAATTCCTGAGACCCAGAGTGGATTTCGGAGTGGGCGGAGTACCATGGATATGATATTCAGCCTACGACAGGTTCAGGGAGAAATGCACTGAACAGAACATGCCCCTCTATGCAGTTTTCATAGACTTTACTAAGGCCTTTGACACTGTCCCTAGAGGCGGCTTGTGGGCAGTACTGAAAAGTTTGGCTGTACTGATAAGATTATCAATCTCGTGAAAGCGTTTCACGAAGGAATGCAAGCTAAAGTCACTCGTGGGAGCGACTGCTCTGAGGGATTCGCTGTCTCAACAGGTGTAAAGCAAGGGTGTGTGCTGGCTCCGACACTGTTCTCATTCTACCTGGCTGCCATGCTGGAGGTTGCCTTCGAGGACACAAGGGAAGGTATCTACATCCAGACTAGACATGATGGGAACCTATTCAACGCCTCACACTTCAAAGCTAAGACACGCACAACACGTCAGCTTGTCAGAGATATGCTTTTTGCAGACGACTGTGCTCTGGTTGCTCACAGTGCAGCAGAGATGCAGGCATTGGTGGACAAATTTGCACAAGCTGCCGCTATGTTTAGCCTCAAGATAAACATCAAAAAGACTGAGTGCCTCTACCAGCCAGTAAAGCTTCTACTCCCTCCCCCAAAACCCTGTGCAATCACCATTGACGGACAGCCTCTTGTCCAGACCACAGACTTCAACTACCTGGGTAGTACAATCTCCAGCAATGCTAAGATTGAAAGGAGCTGAGGAACAGAATGGGAAGGGCGAGTGCAGCGTTCAGTCAACTAAACGATCGGCTATGGCAAAATAAGCATGTCTCGACCAGAGTTAAAGCCAAGGTCTATCAGGCGGTGGTGCTGACAACACTCCTTTATGGAGCAGAGGCATGGACAATCTACAGGCTTCAAGTGAAGAAACTGAGTGCGTATATGATGAGACAACTGCGGGACATTCTGAAGATATCATGGCGGGACAAGATCGCAAATGCTAAGATTCTCCGTCTGACTGACCTGCCACACATGGCTGACATGCTGATTCAAAAGAATTTAAGATGGATTGGTCATGTCCATCGTATGGAGAGATCTCGTTTACCACGCCAGCTATTGTACAGCCAACTAGTAGAAGGGAAACGAAACCAAGGCCGACCTCGACTCAGACTCAAAGATGTCATGAAACGAAATCTAAAGAGGAGAGACATCAACGTGACAACCTGGAAGCAATTGGCTGATAACAGACCGGCCTGGAGAGCTTCAATCCAACCATAGAGCAGTCCTCGTCGCTTACGACTGACTGCATGATGATGATGACACGAGCTGAGACCGGTTTGACTTTATTCCGATCTCATGTAAACAGAGCCTAAGTCTCTCGAGCTGTTGTGTAAGGGTAAAGCACGCGATTAGAAATTAACGCAGAATATGGAATGTAGATGATGTTTTTGTCCTCGCGCATGTTGTGCCACACATATCGGCAGCATTATTCCAGTAAGATATTTAGGGGTTTTTACTTGTTCTCAACCACTGAAATAACACGACGTCATTTCTTGTATTGAAATATTTTCGAGTTCATTGTGAAGAAATGACGTCATGTGATTGCAGTGAAAATGAAAAACCTAAAGTATTATGCTGGAATGATGGCGTGAGGACACGGTACCACTAGTAGCCCTTCTGTATAATTTTTATTCTGTGTGTTTAGTTCGTAATAACATGATTGCTGAGGTTTAATAACTGCATTGAACTCTTCCGTTTTTGCAAATGCCAATATCTTGATCAAACAAGTTTAGTGATTTGAATATAGACAACAAATTGATAACGTTCAAAGCGTATATAAATTGTTCATGGTCAGCGAGAGAGAAAAGAAATGAATGAAGCTAC
Organism: Xenia sp. Carnegie-2017; assembly: GCF_021976095.1. NCBI lineage: Eukaryota > Metazoa > Cnidaria > Anthozoa > Malacalcyonacea > Xeniidae > Xenia > Xenia sp. Carnegie-2017. Next base: position 21,384,760 of record NW_025813486.1, on the reverse strand, counting down.
CTAAGTTAGTGATAAGGAGTTGCCGATGCGAGGGAAAGACAATTTCTTTTACAACTTAAAGACATATATTGTGGAGAAAAAATGAGATAAATCTTTTAATAAGGAGTTCCGCAGTTTTGAACAAAAAGGCGAAATAATATACTTCTCTCTCTAATATTGATCGTAATAGTCGAACAATTAAGAGAACATTTGGCATGGTAAACTTGCGGCTCTTAAATTAGTGCGGTCTCAATCGACTTTAAAGCGGAAAGTATCCTGTAATTAATCTTTTCCATTCACCAGAGTTTAATATTTTTAGCTGTGGAAAGTTTGCCAGCTTGCGTTTAGAGTTCATTATCATGGCATCAGAATAATCTGAATTGAAAAAAAAATTTCAAATTTTCCTAAGTCAATAATGATTTCACCGGAAATCCCGATACGGCAGTTTGAGAAAATACAATTTTTTCAGGCGATTGAGAAAAAAAAATCAAAAAAATATTAGCCTTTGTAAAGAGAAAAAAGATGGCTTTCGTTGGTCTATTTACAAAACGTTTTTCTAAATAGTCAGTTATTGCTTTGCATGCAATGAAAACTTCCAAATGATCTCGTTTGGTATATTGGTCGGCCATTGCCAGATCGTCTAAATAGTCAATTAAAGTTGCAATAAAATTGCTATTTATTAAATACTTCCTAATGATCATCGGTGTCGGGTTTAAGAACCTTTTAAAAGGCATTTACTGCTTCAACGTCAAATGTCGATTGTTTTGCTTATTCTTTTTCACCATTTTTTTGTTTTCTTCATCCGCCATCTAGGACGATAACACAAGAAAAGAATACAAAACAGAAACAAAATGTAGCTGCACAGAAAATCACAATCTTTATCATTTTCCATTAGATCTGTGTGAAGGACCTGGAGAGAATAGAAAATCAATGTGAAAAAGTTTTTCAACTAAATACTTTGATTGAAATGTAAAAACTCAAGTTTTTATATTCATACGAATATTTGCTTTCTTCTTATAAACTTATTCAGCCTATTTTATTTAAGGAGCGACTAAATTGCCAGCATTTGACTACGCTAGAAAAAGAATATTTTCATTATCGACCTGCATGTTATTGCTATATCGCACAATCATCCAATCAAAACAAGGTAACCATTGATTATTCCTTTTATAGTGAAGTATGTTTTAGTCATCATATCACTTCGTCATTAATACTGCAGCGTATACTAAGTATAACAACTATTTCTCCTATCTAAAATTACCAGATAAATAAATAAAGCACATAGTTGTTGAGTGCTTTAGAACAATCGAAGAAAGTCATGAACAACTGTAGGACTTTCTCCACTTTCATGTAATCGCTGTAAAAGTGCAAATACAAAATGAATGTTTATTCACGCAAACTTGCCGAAAACTGGACTTGTTCATCAACTGATGCAAATTGTAATATACGTATATATTTACCGAACATCTTCTTCTGAACTCTTAAGCTTCACATATGGGTCAGAAGAATTAAAGAAAATACGATGTTTCTATCGATATAATTGTTTAACAATAATAATAAAACAATGTGATGCATGAATGAGAAATGAATGATAACGGTAGTCGCATGCCTAATGTTCATATTATGTTCCGCTACATAAGTGCGCATAGGAAATTAACGTTAATTTATGCAACCTTGGAGCAAGTTGTGGCTACTTCGTGTATCAACTGCATCAGATGCCACAAGAAATACTACGGTTTTCAATAGACCACGGATTCGTGTTATTTACACAATTGTATCTCTGACAAAGACAATCAAAACTCAAGTATTATCTACAATATAAGTGTGTGAAAAACTGATAAATATAAATCAATAAGTCTAAATATAAGTCTATACAATCCCATTGGCAATTACAAATCATTTATAGGCTGCTGCAGAGTATTTTCGTCGTAAAACGAACCGCTTAGCCTTTAATATAATTACTTCTCACAATGAATTTCAGTTTAGCATTTTTCCAAACGCCATAGTTTGATGCTAAGCATTGTTGAAGCACATTTTATTTTCCAGGCTTAGGAACATTTTTTCTGGGAAACTTTGCACTATCCTTGGATCCCTAGTTATCTTTTGAGATTAACCTCTATTCTATTGACGCACTTTCTCTTCATTGATTATTAGCGTATTTGTTATAAAGTGTTTTTATCATACAATTTGACAACGGTTTCTATTACAAAGCCCTTTGTTAAAAAATTGGCATGCCATTGTTTCAACAAACATCTTTGCCATAGAAAATTAAATTGATCAAACAATTTCCAAAACAGTTTCTTATAAGAAAATTTTAACATAAATTAATTAAGAATGCATTTTAAACTCTTCACCTTACCGAAAATTTTTTGAAGCTTTCAGAATCAGTTACGCCGATTCGCGCACAAGGTTAGTTTGTGAATGCCTACGATTTTGAGTAGACCACGGCCGTACCCAAAATCCTCTTTATTTTCTTTGCTTATTTTCACATTTGTGTAGCAAAAGAAAAGTCGCGATAAAACACGAAAGTATACATTTGCGTTTTGAAAATCAATTCCCATATTTTTGCTATTATTGCATCAATTGCAAAACAAGCAAACAATGGCGTCGCCAGCTCCATAAGCGAAGGGGATTTTATTCATTCATTTATGTTTTTCTTTATTAAGTTCTTTTAAAGTCAATTGTTTCTTAGTGATTAAAACATGAACATATGAATATCGTCCCCCTCACTTATCTATCTGGTGACGCCATTGCAACCAATGAACAAAATATCCCATTGACACGAGAAAATAATCTTTGTCAAAGAAAACTTTGGCAAATAGACATTTTACTCATTTACATGGATATAGTCCTGCAGCATATAATTTTGCCAGAGAAACTTTGCTCGTGTAAATTACGCTTTACGCTGTCAGTCAGGTGAGTTTTCAACGAGTTTTTTACGAGGAAGACGAAAGCAAACCTTTATGATTATTTAATGTCGTAGCACAAAAAACGTTTTGGCTTCCATACAAAAATAGTTTTAAGACTTGTATATTTATAATTGGGCAATAAAACAAACATTGACGTCGGTATGAATAATGCACAGTCTCATTCAATAATTGTCAAATATTTCTCGCCTTTATTTTTGAATTTCTGACAGAAGAATTTCGATATTCATCAACACGTTTACCATTTGTTACATTATCATTCTTCAGCAATGGTTGATAACCGTCATTTTCTGTATCATTTTCACTTCCTGGAAGTTTTATCAAACATTTATATTGCTCACCTTTCTCTTCATTAATCATCAAATCACTGACAAAAGAATTTTGGTATTGATGAACACTCTCACCATTTGTTACATTACAATTCTTTAGCAGTGGTTGTAATCATTATTTTCTAAGTCATTTCTACAGCCTGGAAGTAATATCAAAGATGTATACTGTTCACCATTATCTTCATTAATCATTGAACCACGGACAGAAGAATTTTCGCATTGATCAACACTCTGGTTCTGCGGAGACTTGTCAAAGGTTACAATAATAGGTTCCTCATACCCGGGAGGACGAGGTTCAAAGCTGATTTTCACAACATTGGAATGATTTTCAGGTTCCCATCTCGGTTCTTCATACACGTGATTCTGACTTTGTTGTGATTGAGACTGGAGCATAAATTCGTTGCCAGATACGTTTGTTGGATCATTTAAGTTGGTTTCAGAGTTGTGATCTATGACAAGAGATGGAAAAGTGCCGTTTCATTTCAATGACATTTAAATTTACATGAATACTATTTTAATATGTGGTACAATTTGTGACTTCTATAAACATAACATTTTCATAAAGCTTTATGACATCAAAAGTAACAGTTACTATGTTGTATTTTTCAGTAACGTTTTCAACACAAAATTTAAAGGACAAAGTAAAGTCTTTCGATTTTTCGTTCAACCAAAAGATTGTGTGTATGTATATAACTTGATATTATATATATTATGCATAAATAATATCGATGTTATTTGAATAACTGATGATCCTTTTGTTGAAAAATAATTATGAATTTATTGTATAAGGAAGTTACTGTACCTTGACTTAAGATGCGATCGCGTTGGTATATGCGATCTCATTGCCAGATCTCGTCTAAATAGTCAATTAAAGTTGCAGTAAAATTGCTATGCATTGAAAACTTCCTAATGATCATCGGTGTCGAGTTTTATGCACCGTTTAAAAGGCATTTACTGCTTCAACGACAAATGTCGATTGTTTTTGCTTATTTTTACTCACCATTTTTTTGTTTTTCTTCATCCGCCATCTAAGGTGATAACACAACAAGAGAATACAAAACAGAAACAAAATTGCCGCTATTGCATAGGGAATAACAGTCTTTATAAGTTTTCCGATAAATTTGCGTGAAGAACCTGGAAGAATAGAATATCCATGTGAGCTCATGATACTAATATAGATTGGACAAGCAGATATATTTCATTGGTTGATATGTGTTTTGGACTGGGAACACAATCTGATTGGTTAAAACTGTACATGTATCCTGGATTGCAGTCTACAAAAACACATGGATATTTTAAAATTGCAAATTCATGAATCATTATATGGCTGGTGTACATATACAAGGTGTAGTTGGCAAAGCATTTATGACCTTTGATATAGTCAAGATGGCTGATTGTCCCATTTTCAACTGTAAATGTACCATTGCGACAGGCAATGCATTTAATTTGACCAAAGTTAGGTTGATAAAAATTCACTGGAAAATATTCACATTGGTTGGTTTGAAGCGAGTAGAATGAACCAGCAGAACAATCTATAAAAGATTTTAAATACAAGCGACACATTAAAATGAGAAAGGAGCGCTTACGATAATAAATATTAGATTAGAAATGAATATACTTTTAGCAAAATATTTAATAACAAGTAACAGGTGAAGTAGTGAATTAAAGTATAATGACTACTTATCATCAAGAAAATAATTAACTAACTTCATTGTCATTATTTAACCTACCTTCAATGCATTGTGTCTTGTCAATAGCGCCAGTTTCTATGGTGATTTTGTTTATTCCACACTTAAAACATTTTGTTTTTCCAGTCTGTGGTTGGTAACTATTTCTTTTACATTTCGTACAATTTAAAGACGTTTTGTTAAAATAGGAACCTGCATTACAATCTAAAGTCAAAAAGGGTTTCATTAAACCGAATTATTTTGATGTGTTTCAAAAACGTCAACTTACTTTGAATACAATCTGATTGGAAAACTGTTCCTTCCTTCTCTGTAATTGGTAGATTTATTGGACACACGTCACATGTGATCTGTCCTTTGTTCTCTTGTGTCGAATTTCGTGGACATTTTGTACAAACCACTTAAGATAAATTAAAGTAATATCCTGGACGACATTCTAAAAACAAAGTAAATTAATTATTGACGATATCAACATTAGATCCATGAAATACTGAAGTAAACATACCTTATTTACAGTGGGATATATTGACGTGAGAATCATCTGTGTACGTCATTGTTGTTGTAAATTACACTCAACATTCTTAACTACGTTGTTATGAAGTATTTACTATGTTGAAGGTTATATCGTGGGCGCATGTGTATGTTCGCACGACGTTCGTTGTGTGTTTTTCTTTTATCGTAATAAAAACTTACTTTTATGTTCAAAGTGTTTTCTCTGCTGAAATATATCGTAATACGAACAGGTTATGGGCCAGGTACCCTTGGAAATACTGTTTATTAAAGTAAGAAGTGTTTAGTGGATTAAAAACAGTTGAAATGGCGCAAGACGACAAGTTATTTATCGATAAACTTATCGGTGCAAAGAATTGGCAAGTGTGGAAATACCAAATGCAAGCTATACTTGAATCGAGGGAATTGTGGAGACACGTCGATGGATCGGTGACTAACCCAGACGCTTCTGACAGCAGTTCAGGGGCAAGAATAGCCTTCTTAAAGGCACAAAAGAAAACAAAAGCCCTCCTTGTAACGAGTATCAACTCGGATCTGGTATATCTGATAACCGAATGCCAAACACCAAAGGAAATCTGGGATAAATTGAAGGAACGCTTTGAAAGAAACACTGTGGCAAACAAATTGCTTTTAAAGCAGAAATTCTTTTCTATGAAAATGGAAGATTCTGATTCTTTGGTTGAACATCTACGTCACATGAAGGAAATCACTGACCAACTTGCAGCAATCAAGGCATCAATCCCTGAGGATGAGCATATTGTAGCCCTTTTACTCAGCCTTCCACGATCATACAACACTCTAATAGCTGCATTGACTGCAAAGGGAGATGAGCTTAGCCTAGATCAAGTGCATCAAGCACTCTTGAGTGAAGAAGAAAAGCGTAGCTTATACAAGAGCAAGGATGATTGTGGCAAAATCGATAAAGGTGAGATGGCTTTGCAGCATGATAAAAACAATCGATGGCCCATCAAATGCGATGGATGTGGGGAAGAAAACCATGTGATCAAAAAATTGTCCCAAAAGAAGGAAAGGGGAGAATAAGTATAGAAACAAGCAGGGAAATTTATCAAAGCATAAAGCAGCTTCGGTGGATAGTGATGGAAACAAAACTGAAAATTCTGGAGGTAATGTGTTTGTCATAGGAATGACGGCAACAGAAGGAAACAATTGTTGGATAATTGATTCAGGAGCCTCGCAACATATGACAGCTATTCGCGATGTTTTGGTAAATTACTGCGAGTTCCCAAAGCCAGAACTTGTTACACTTGGAGACGGTCGTTATGTAAATGCTTATGGGTATGGACAAGTTGACATCACCATGATATATGGACGTAAAGAGAAAGATCAACAGAAATCAATTTTGACAAAGGTACTGTACGTCCCAAAGATAGATATAAATCTTTTTAGCGCACGTGCAGCAGCATCTAAAGGCAAAGTGGTTCAATTTGGACACAGTCTCTGTTGGATAAAGAACTCCAATGGACAAGCTGTAGCACGCGGTCGACTAGTTGGGAACATGTATCAACTTGATTGTAAAGTTGACAAACCGGAAAACCAAGCATCAGTTGCTAATGAAAGTGGCACTAAACTTGATCTATGGCACCAAAGAATGGCACATTTAAATGTCGGTCAAATGAAAACTATGGCTTCAAAGCAACTTATCACCTGTATGGACATACCTAAATCTTGCAATTCAAGCTTTTGTGAGGCATGTGCAGAAGGAAAGGCACATCGCACACCATTTAAGCCAGGGGGAGACATTCAATCAACCAAAAGATTGGAGTTGGTTCATAGTGATGTTGCCGGACCTACGAAAGCTGAAAGCCTTGGAGGTGCAAGATATTTTGTCACTTTCATTGATGATGACTCCAGATGTGTTACGGTATATCCAATGAAGCACAAGTCAGAAGTGCTTGGAAAATTCAAGGAGTGGGAGGAAGCAGTCACAAACCAATCAGAGTGTAGGATAAAAACACTACGCACGGACAATGGGGGTGAATATACATCCACTGAGTTTGGAGATTTTTTAAAGGAGAGAGGAATTCGTCATGAGACAACAGTGCCACATTCACCCCAGCAGAACGGGATAGCTGAGCGCATGGATCGGACAATCCAAGAAGCAGCTCTTTCTATGATTTTGCATGCTGGACTGTCCAAAGCTTTTTGGGCTGAAGCAGTATGCAATGCAGCCTACATAAGAAATCGAGTCATTACGACTGCTACTGCGGTAACTCCGTATGAAAGATGGTATGGAAAGAAGCCAAATGTGTCCCATTTTCGTGTCTTCGGCTGTACTGCTTATGCTCATGTTCCTGATGCGGTGCGCCAGAAATTCGACCAGAAGGCAGTCAAGATGAGATTTGTTGGTTACAGCCTTACACAGAAAGGATACAGGCTGTATAATGAGAATCGAGAAAAAGTCTTTATTCGGAGGGACGTTACATTTAATGAAACAGATTTTGGATCAACAAAAGCTCAAATGAAGTGTGGTGAAGATATTACCGAGTGTGCTGAAAAAGAAACAGAAATAAAGGGGAAAGTTCGTGCAACCATTAATGAAGAAGAAGATCCCCCAAATGAGCCACGATGCTCAGGAAGAGAGAGAAATCCACCAATATATTATCACGACGAGTATGCTGGGATTACTACATCGAGGTATGCAGCACTTTACGTATCTGAGATCACAGAACCAGAAACCCTAAAAGATGCTCCTAATAGTGAATATGCAACGGAATCGAAAGCTGCTGCAGATGCAGAATACCAGTCTTTACTAGAGAATGAGACCTGGGAATTAGTCGAATTACCAGCTGGATGCAAGCCTAACAGTTGCAAATGGGTCTTTAAAGTTAAATACGATGAGACAGGAAAGGTAGAGATATTTAAAGGTCGTCTGCTGGCTAAGGGTTTTCTGCAAAAATATCGAATTGACTATGAAGAGACATTCTCTCCAGTGGTTCGTTTTTCGTCAATTCGCACTCTTCTAGCTTTTGGTGTATCTCGAGGTATGTTGATCCATCAAATTGATGTAGTAACGGCATTCCTCAATGGAACATTGGAAGAGGAAATATACATGCAACAACCCGAAGGCTACGTAAAACCAGGAAAAGAAAAGCTTATGTGTCGTCTCAAAAAATCGCTTTATGGTCTAAAGCAAAGTCCACGTTGCTGGAATAAGGTTTTCAGAGAGTTTATGTTATCATTAGGATTTGTTCAGAGTGAAGGAGACCCTTGCGTATTTATTCGTTTTCTCAAAGATAAGCAGGCGATTATCACTGTTCACCTTGATGACCTCATAATTCTGACTGAAACTGAAGAAGAGATAAATGATCTAAAGGCCAATTTGGCAAACCAATTCAAGATGAAAGATATGGGCGTACTCCACTACTGCCTAGGAGTTAGTATTACTATAAAGAACGGTGTGTTACAAATTAATCAAGAGCAATACATCAACAAGATTCTGAAGAAGTATAAATTATAATACTGCAAGACAGTGTCTACGCCAATGGATGTAAGCGTCAAACTTGTTAAAGAAGATGGATACAGCAAATCAGTCGATGCCTCTCACTATCAGTCAATGGTAGGAAGTTTGATATACGCGGCAATTGCTACCCGTCCAGATATAGCTCAAGCAGTAACAACATTAGCCAAATTCAACACAGCACCGAACGAAGCACATCTTACAGCTGTGAAACGCATCTTTCGTTACTTGAAAGGAACTTGTAAACTAAGCCTGCAGTACCAAAAAACCAGTATCGATTTAGAGGGATACTCTGATGCAGACTGGGCCTCTGACACAGACGATTGACGGTAAACTTCAGGAAATGTGTCTATGTCAGGTGGTGCAATCAGTTGGGCAAGCAAGAAACAACCAACAGTGGCTCTTTCAACGTCGTAATCGGAGGAGTACATTGCGTTATGTTATGCAACCCAAGAATTAGTATGGCTGCGACAACTGAAGAAAGACCTAGAAATAGATTGTACTGCGGCTACAACCATACATGAAGATAATCAAGGTACAATCGTTATCTCAAAGAATCCAGTGCTACACAAGCGGACAAAGCACATTGATATTAAGCACCATTTCGTGCGCGAGAAGTACTGTCAACCAAGGAAATGGTGGCAGATATTTTTACGAAACCATTACCAAGAGAACAATTTGAATATCTGCGATGCAAACTGGGACTTGTATAAACATTATGACATATTGAGTGAGTGGGAGTGTTGTAAATTACACTCAACATTCTTAACTACGTTGTTATGAAGTATTAACTATGTTTAAGGTTATATCGTGGGCGCATGTGTACGTTCGCACGACGTTCGTTGTGTTTTTCTTTTATCGTAATAAAAACTTACTTTTATGTTCAAAGTGTTTTCTCTACTGAAATATATCGTAATACGAACAATAATATCATCTGCGTATCTACTGAAAATGTGGATACACAGTCAATGAATACGAGTGAACGAGTATTCTGCCATTTAGTCAAACCTTTGATACAATATAACGAGTAGCTAAACAATACGGCTTTAAAATCAATGTTTTACACAATTTTACTCACCAAACATGACCCAAAACGACTATTTCTTCATTTCCACACTTATTATTTTGTTTCACAACGTAGAGTCAAGGTCTTATGTTGAAATATTTCTTCAATTTTTTCTTTAATCGTATTGTAATGTACACATCATTGAAATGTAAGGGATGGGCTCATCATGAGATCATTCTCATTTACTTCCTTGTTACTGGATACAGCTGAAATGTGGACAATAATCATGTTCATTGTTCATATATAGTTCTCACCAGATTTATGTTTTTGACATAGACTTTTAAAATAATTACCAATATGATTCCGAAAAATTATTAGGATAGAAAATAGGCCAAAATTTATCCAAATATTGATACAAATCGCCATTTTTCGTCAAAGTTTGAGTTTCCAAACCAAAGATCAGCAGCTATAGTCAGACAATAGTTGTTACTACTTGAGTCAGTCATTTTCAAACGAATAAAAGGATCATGAAAAAAATACATAAATTATGCTGAATTCTTTGTTACTATAACCGTTTTGTGCTCATAAAAATTGGAAAAACTGAAAAACAGCAAAAGAAATGAGCAACAGACAGTTTTTCTTGCAACGTGACCTGCTTGTCGTAAATTTTATCAATTTATCAATAATAATATGGACGATGTAAAACTTATCAGTATAAAATAGTATACGAGAAGAAATTTTCATAAATAATAAAAACAAGTGAAGTATCTTTCTCTTGCTGTGAGCACGAACATTACTAAAGAAGTAAGAGCATGGTAAAATGGGAACTATTTACGTTAAATTACGCACATGCACTTGTCATGGGAAGCTTAAAGCATTGAGTTGCTGAGGAAGACCTTCTTTCCAATCGTGGCAAAGAGGAAACTTTGTAATTTTATATTGTTGAATGTTTAGTATATATAGACGCTGCAAACGCTGTTTCTGGTTGTTTCAATACGCATTTTTTATGGTCGCATTTTATCGACGCATTTGATTAATGCATGGTAACTGGATAAGCATTTTTTGATTTTAATACTCGTGGTAATGAACCAACGCTTGTCTTAAAAAGAATCGTGATTTAGTATCCCGCACAACAGAACGCTTAGGTTGTGCGACAATGGCACTATAAATCTATAATTACCTATCAATGTGGTAATGTATAATTGATGCATATCGTTCGTGGTTGATTTAAATATTAAAATATCGTCGTTTTGATAGGTAAACAGATTATTTGTGTTTATATGATGAAACGCAATTTGATAAACTAAGCATAAATATATATTATCGCATTGTCCAATAGATGTAGCGCTATTTCTCTTATAGCTTCGTTTCACGTTGATTTTTCTTTTCTCAGAAGTTAGAATCGTCTTATATACGCCATAATATGATCTGTGTATCTGTGTATCTACTGAAAATGTGGATACAATTTTGCCTTTCTTCGTATTGTAATGTACACATCATCCAAATGTTAGGGATGGGCTAATCACGAAATCATTCTGATTCACTTCCGCACTTGTAACTGGATACAGCTGAAAAGTAGACAATAATCATGTTCATTTTCCATAAATGGTTCTCACCAGATTTATATTTTTTGCAAAGACTTTACAAAATTTGAAGAGAATAAAAACCAAAAATTGTCCAAATGGAAATGGCGAAACTATTTTTCCGAAATTCCAGGGTCAAAGATCAAGAGATGTATTGATGTAATAGGTACTAAGCACCGATCGGCATAACAGACCTTCAATTTCTTATTGTCGTATTGTAAAGAATCTACAAAAATTTGACAAAACTTTTAGATTCAATACATTATTAACTTCGATAAGCTCCTTGAAAAATATGGGTATGTACCTTATACGGTTTTGATACATGGTTGGATACTCTTTTCTGTGATGATTTTTGTAAGTAATTTACAATAACTTCATAAAATAGAAAGTTTGATAAAGGCTTTAAAAATTAAATTAATGTCCTGTTTTTATAAAAGATCAAATTGTCTTCCTAGCATATTTTTTCTTATATTTATATAACAAATAGCTCTTTCCCTGGAAAGAGACATCGTTCCTGCAAGTTCAATATAGTACGAGAATATTTTTTGTGAACCTTATGTTATATCTGGTGTAGGTGACGTAATATTAAAAATAATAAAAGATTAGACAAAAAATGTAAAAAACATAGGGATACATATGTCGTTACCCTCGTTAAATTCCTCAAGGATATATCATTTCTCTCATTAAATACTTTAACAGTTTGACATTACTTTTATAAATATCTTTATAATTTGTAATTGAACGTTTACATCAGTATTTACATCGGTAAAGTAAGTACAAATAGTCTTGATAATTCTGTCAATTAAACGCCTCTCTGGTTCAATGGAGTCTGGTGTATCACCAACAATATGACCATACGCAATAGGTTTCTAAGAACAAAGAATATGAAATATAGAACTTTATATAAGATGAATGCATGACCTACATAGACATATGGAGGGATAAAGGATTTTGGTGAAAAGACACATAAGACATTGGAGGATTGGATATGAGTAAGTACTGTGTGATAGATAAGAATAGCAATGACAAATTTTTTGAAGTATGGATCCTCTAGCTTATTCTGAGAAAGGAATTAGAACTAACAAAATGTTCTGTTGGAACTTTATTTTGTGCTATCCAATTGTGATGGCTTAGAGACAATGTCCTAACACATCAAACAAAACAACTTACTTGTATACAGTCAAGTGCAATGGTAACAATCCTGGCACATTATGTTTGACAAACTTTTCATTGATTAAATTTATTCTAACAACTAAAGATGCCAAGTGTCTTTTCTGTATATTACATATTAGGAGCTTTAGCAAAGTACGACTACGACAACGAAATTACGAAGTTTGACCGTGAAAAGAGAATGGCACGAGGAAGTTTGTTGTCGTATGGCTGAAAATTTTGTTATAAACAACAGAACGAGCTTTTTAGCACGAAGTTTGCAGGCAGCTAACTCTATGCAATCATAACGATATCGGCGATGTTGCGCGAATAGGTTCCATTTGACTGAAACTCTTTCATTTTGAACTGCAGTATATTTGTACTATTTTATTATTGTTTGTTTACCGTTCACTTTGCGTACAGAAATACATGAAAGTTTGCAGGTCATATTTTTCATTTTAAATGTACATATGCTCAAAAAAGGTTCTAAATTAAAGCCTGGATGCTCGAAAATAGTACTGTAAACTAATTTCTTACAGAATGAAGAAATATACCTACTTTCTTTGTAAAAGACATCGTAGTCACGACTACGAATTTTACAAAAAAATCGCACTCAGATTGATGGCTACGTGTTGTTAATGTCGCTACAATGTTTCGCTCCAAAATAACGTAAATGAAACTCGTAGTCTTTGCTACAGCTCCTATTCTGTGCTTCAGCTAAGAACTTTGTTATGCAAATGGGAACTCTGGTATAACAACATTACAAAGCCATTTTGTCTCCAGTATTACCTGCAATGACCGTAATTACAACAGACCTTAATTGGCCATAGTATCTTCATCTTCTCAATTGCTGGTTGCAGGAAAAGACGACATTGTCGATCATTTGGATAAGTTCCAATTGAACGACACATAATGATCAATGAATTGAACAGCATCCTCTCCGTCTGCAGCTAAAAATAAAGAGATGATTTTACGACGTTAAAAGTACATACATGAAAAAATTAAAAAATGTCCCTCGGGTGTTGGTTGAACATTTCCGTATTCCAGCTCAGACGATTTTTTCATTCGACTTGAATATGCCAAACAAAGGGTTAATTTATCTTATGAGGTCTTCTAAAATAAAATAAAATAAGCAACGAATGCCAAAAATAAAACAAAATGAGTTTCTTAAGTTGGTGCTATTTTTATGAAAAATAAGTGTAACAGGAGAAGTAGTAATAATTACTAATTAGTAACATTATTAGTTCTATTAGTAACAATTAGCAAAATTATTAGTTCAAACAGTGATAATTAGTAACATTATTAGTTCTATTAGTAACAATTAACAACATTATTGTTTCAAACATTGCAAAAAATGTAAATTTTTAGAACATAAGCAGTTTCAGGAAATGTTATATGACGTCGCTACTCACTTCAGATTGAGTTTTTCAAATGCATATATCAATTATACGTTTTGCTACGCCTTTCCAATAAACCAAAGTAAATTAAACACGTAAATGGCAGCAGGCTGTGACAACAAATTATTAATCTCAATTGATTTCTAACACATAATTACCTGGTTCGTGTTCTTCGACAGGTTCAAATCGTAAACTAGGCGTACTATGTAAACTAATGCTATCTTGTTCTTTTGTTTCTTCAACTGTTTCTTGAGGCATTTCCTCCTCCGTTTCATTTAAACCTTTGACGATTGCTAACCATCTTGTTCGTCCTCGTCTAAAAACGCAAAATTTTCACTTGTTACTCAAAGAATGCAGGCTGTTGGTCCATACGAGTTAAAGATTCACGAGCTATATTGCAATATGCGACTTTTTCATATGAGCTTTTGGTTCAAATGAGCTTTTTAATATACGAGCTTTAGCTAACCATGAAATATTTTCCAATCTTATAATCATGGAGACAATTGAAGCAAAATTTTCCTTTAAAAGAATTTACAAAATTTTTTGTTTACCTTCCGGATATCATCCTCCAGGTCGACAGGTGACATTATCTACAATATACGTCAAATTCAAAGGTAATAAATACATAAAACAAACAGAATAGTTATGAAAGTTTGTCTATAATTTTAGAGTGTCGGGCTTTAAAATATAAAATACTAAAAGGCGGATTATATGATCCCAGTAGCCGGATTCAGCCAAGCGTTAAATCAATTTGGCAAATGGAAACTATTCAATACTTATTATAGATAAATTTTCTCAAGCAATTTCACAATATTATGATTTAATAACTACGCAAAACATTTAAAATTAAAACAACCAATTTGCCATAATTTGACAATTACAACCGAAATGACGTGTGGAGCTTCGCAAACAGTTGTAATTTTTAACAGAAGTTTTGGCTCTTCATTCTCTTGAAATCATCTGGTTACCTCGCTATCGGGCCAGCTCGCCTCCATATAATCAGGCCCTAAGTGTAACTTACTCTTGAGTGATGATGACACAGTAGTGACATCAGGTGTGGGTAGACTCATACTTCTTGGTCAGCGGGTCTCCATTTGAATAGTTCGTGAGGTACGGTTGATTCAAATATCGTCTTAACATTGACATGTCTTTTCCCAGACGTCTTCGGAGAACGTGCTGCCATTGGATATGATGAGATTTTCCAAGCAACTGGTACCAGACCTCGCTAACTGCTCGTTATCTAAAGACATGTATTGAATGAACGAGCAAAGCAGGACATGGTGTTACAAAGCATTTACAGTCCAACCTGTAAGAAACTCTGATACTTCTTGTATACTAATGTACCTCAAAACAAACCAATAACAAACTCTCATACTTCTAACCAATCACTAACTCTGATATTTCAAACCAATCACAAACTCTGGCACAACGACCAATCTCCAAGGCATATGCCAAGCACAAACACGTTGCGTAATCTCAAGCTTACCTTGTTTGATACACCATTCTAGATGGCCATACATACCCTCTAGAAGAATTTCAGCAAGAATATCAAAATACTGAGTAAAACATCGATGATAGCATATAGAGCGTGATTACAAGTTGTTGTCATCCATTCTGATTTCTATGAAAAACATCGCAAATTTCAAAACATTCTAAGCTGATGTCTCATTTTATAACGAGGAAATACAACACCTTATAGGACTTTATTCTATGTAAAGGAAACGACCTTCTCGCAGTTTAACACTACTCATTTACAAATGATTTACAACATGCAATCGGTGTGTGAATAGGGAATACAGGAGGATAAGAATGGATAGAGAATAAAGTGAATACAGTAGATATATATAGAATAAAGTGACTCTAGAATGAAAGTGGATAGAAGTGAATAAGAAATAGAGATATAAGGGGATCATTGAACTAAAATACATAGAAGGCTACATGAAGCAAATAGTGAAGCTAAATTTCACACCCAGACACGCGTGTTCAGTGTTTCGAGATTCTCACGGAGTGAAATTGATTGAACTACACACGGGTGTCAAAATACTAGGGTTTTCTATACAGGTAGCCTTCCGTATTTTAGTTCAATGATTACACATTTGAAATGGATAGTGAATGAGGAATGAAGGTGGATAGACGTGAACACATGAAATGAATATTATTCCATGTGGAACTGGATAGTCGATATTATTAAGTTGACTTTTTGCGATATAATGCGTGTTTCTGGCAATCATAGACAATAAGACCTTAATAACGACATATTATAAACTACGCGTTTCGAACCGTGGTCGATTTTGGGAGAATAATGGACCGGCAAAAATGTTTCTGAGCCAATCAAGCGCGCCATTGCCGGAAGTGACGCTTGCCATATAATAAGAGCAAAATAATGACAGTTTTTAACCTCCTGCTAATCTATCTGTCTGTCTGGTAGTTTCATGTTGTCGAAAATTCGAAACACCTTTAAACACATCACGCCACCAATGTTGGAGAAACGTGTTCCCGTATGTTTTCATGATTTCAAACATCACGGTTTGGCCTCTAGTTGATGGATGGAAAATAGCTCACATTCAAATTATACAATACATACTATTCTATACAGTACATACAACTCTATATTTCCACCATACGTTGTTCTGACATCTAGTTTACATCGGTTGATGATACGAAAGCTCAAAAAGGACTGGAAACCAGCCTTTCACCCAGATTCTCTCTTGCTCTGATATCCCAGCATCCTCTACTTCGTAGTCTTAAACATCTGTTTATAAAAGAAAAGAAAACAGACGCCATTGGAAAATGTTACACGAAAAAGCGATTGAAAACGATGATTTGGGTTGAATTTCATCAAAGTGGTAAGCTTTGTTGTGATTTTACAAAATTTTAAATCATTTCAAAGGTGAAAAGTAGATTTGCAATCGTCGTACCACAGGATTTTCGAAACAAATTTGGCAATTTCGTATCAGTCTTATTGCTTCCATACTCGTGTCCGGGAAACTTGCGTTGCATGAATTCCGAGAGACAATTTACGGCATCTTGGAAAGAGTCGATGGTCGCGGAGAAATATTTCTCTCAAATCGTGGCTGAAAGAAATGGGGGATGTGAAATTATACACTGATAATCTTGTGGGATAAATGAATCTGTCAAAGCTTTGATTTACAAGTGCCGTGAAACAGTAGAGAAACAGGGCTAGAAAAGTTTAAAAACTCTGCCTTTGACTCGTAATTTGCATCAACGAAACATGTTTCACATTTATTTCATTTCTCCATTAACTCTCGTTTAATTTTCATTCATGCATCATGAGAAAATCCATCGACTTTATGGTAAATAAAAGTTTACCTCGAAAACTTATACGAATATGACTGAATAACCATGGAAAAGAACGAACACATAAAATTCTTGTTGCAAAATAAACGAAGTTCTCTGTCACATCCGAGAAACACATTTACTAAAACGATATTAAAATTCAATTTGAATTTAATTTAATATTTACACAGATGTCTAATGTATTTTAAGCGGAAACGGATTCACCATCATTTCTTCAAACATATGCAACCATTTTATTTTAAAATTTTAAAATTTGCACCGATACAAGAACCTTACCCAAGAGCACAACAGACAGGTCGGCGGTAAGATGAGAAAAGACCTCCTAAACTACAAACCTCTTGTTAGAAAAGCGATTCTACGATTCCTTCATCATGATCGGACGCAGCCAAATGAAAAACGGAGAAAACATTTTTCCAACCAGATTTGATGTTTGCGGCTTGCAAATGCCCGATTTGTGTGACACATCGTACGACCATATCTCGAATTGTGGAAGAACTAAAATGTGAAAAATCCAGTTGTTGATTCAAGCAAATCGTAGACTGAAAATTGCAGTTCCTTGTTGCAAAGTTAACAAATTTCTTGCCAAGTTCATAAAGATATCGAAGAAAGAATTTTAATCAAATCCTTCCAATTATAACAGACAAAACAGAGCGATTGATGAAAGACTTCCTTTGTAAAATTCTTCGTAAAATTTCAACTTTGAAAAGAATCTGCAGTCTGCCACAAATTTTGTTTATTTGAGAGAAAGATTTTCAAGCTGCAAAACTTTATATTTTTGACGAGAATTGACTCTGCATAAACTTACATGCTTTTCTTCACTATGTATTCAAAGGGTCGGAGAAAATCCTTTTGAAATCGAAAATTTGGCAATTCCCCCAATTGTCGCAAAGAGTCGACACAGAAGAGCGCAACTTCTTCATTCAAAATAACTATAGTGAAAGCCAGTCATTTATCACGCAGCACGTGGTCTCATATATTTGCAGAGTAAAAGATTGAAAGATTTAATCACAAATCTAGGTTTAAAGATGACTTCTAATTATCTGGAAATTGCAAAATAGACCACGTAATCCTTCATAATAACCACATACACATGCAAACAAAATTTAAAACTTGTCTACTCTACTTACGAACTACGAACTATAAAACCTGGATCATGTTCATCCATTTACCTCTTTTGCATTTGCCTCTTTTCCATATTTGTAGAATGTAGTCAGTTTTCATAGTCAGTAAAATGTTCATACATACGTATGACGTTGTACATGTTCTTTTAATAACTTTATATCATTCCATTTATGGTGTAACCTCCATATTAACCAATACAATTACAGATATCATGGACCGTCCTTTGAACATATTTGCCACTCTAAATTTAATCCCATTGGTGGCGATTGGTAAAATCGTTCACATTACAAAGGTTCTAACAAAGGCCTGTTGATTTCTTCCATATATTTCTTACTTCACAGTAAATACACAGTATCTTCGTAAAAGCTTTATTTGCTAATGCGCATTTAGTATATACGACGACTTTTTTTAGAATAGACATGTTTCGACATCTCATGATGCCATCTTCAGTATGAGTGAGATAATGAATGATACATGGTTTATATACAAGTTATATGAGTGACATTCTTTCATTTCTATGTAGTGAACGTTTAATATATAATAAAATAACAAGAAATTATCTAACCATACATTAGTATTAAAGTAAACCATCAACATTAAGTTCGTTCAGAGATCAAAAGTTTCTCACTTTTGGTAATTTTCACATGTAAAACAAGCGACCATCTTTACGACAATCATCATCTTCGCGTGATATTCTCAATTCCATCACAACTTTGACAATGTTACAGTGTTGAAATCTCCAAATATAAATTTGAAAGTTGACGGGAATCATAGGATGAAAAAGATCTTTACTTGACATTACAAAAACTAATCTTTCTCTCTCTGTCCGTATTTTTACATAATTAAAAACTGACAGTTTTTCCACGGTTAAAACAAAGAATATGGACAATTTTTTCTGCAACAGTTTTGAGTTCGTTGTTGATACAATAAATAACTGTCCTTTTGTGATATAAAGAACTTTTTATGTTCGTTTTAAGTGATATGTAATGTTAGTAAATACAATAGGCTAATAACTAAAAAAGGTTGAGTTAGTGGTTTATTCAGGAACATTAAGTTTTAAAATTTTAATTCCGCATCCACCATTTGTTACTAAAGCTAAAGTTCCTGTGTTGTAATGTATAGTTATATTAAATACAGAATCTAATGAGTAAAATTTAGCACATCTTTTACCACTGTTTAAATCTACAGCAAACAATTGCCAAGATTCGCCAATGAAATATGATTTATGTACGATGTGCTTGAACATAAAAATCCATCGATCCTGCATTCGTACTCACATCGTTGTTTTATGCACATTAATTACATAAACCAGTTTTCCGTTTGAAATTGTCGTTTTGAAAAGAGAATGCAATGACCGCTTGGTTACTATCACTTATAGAGCAACTGACTTCAAAATAAGTTAAAATTATCTGTTCTCGATCAAATTTTTCAATAAAAGACGTTATGGGTATTTCTGCAGTATGCCAAGGTTCCAAGTAAAGTTCATTGTTAATTTTCCATTTCCATAATGTGTATTTCTGTTTTGTTGCAGTTAAAATAACAGAATTATCAGGTGATACAGCTGCTTTTAACTTTTGAACTACGGACAAAGAAGTCTTTCGTTGTGTATTATCTCACCCTTGGTAATTCTAACAACTTGAACAAAATCTTGTTCGTCAATACAAACTAAGACATCACCAAATGTTAAGATTTCTTTAGGTTTAAATCAATGTTAACATGCTTTGTGAGTAGAGATCTAAAAATTTTCAGACGAAGTTGATATCTTCATAAGATGATCAGAACCATCCCATATCCACAGTAAACCATCCGACCACCAACATCCTAATGCATTCTTCAGTTTCATTGGTACAGTTTGAATAATAGTACAACGTTCAATGCTCCAAATATGAATGTTGACGTGGTCACCAACAGCGAAAGCAGCAAAAAAAGATCCATCCAGTGAAAAACAACAACATTTAATTTTCAATTCCTCAAAATAAATGAAGATTTCAAAAGATGATCAGTTTGAAAATATTCAGCTTGGAAAAATACGGCACAACGTAAAAGTCCTTAAACGAGAGGGGATGGACTCCGTTACGATTCCTATAAATACATGGACACCTAACATTTGGTAAACAAAACTCGATTTTTCCTTGATCGTTGTATTTTGTCAACTGAGTGATTTCAGAAAGCTTTCCATTCTGGCTTGTATGATAAAAAATACAATCACGATAAAGGTGTGTTATCATTAAATGTAAAGGTTGGGAAAAAATATCGATTGCCTTTGGAAATTGAAAAACATACGAAATCTCGCCGAATTCTGCAACATAGAACTCTGAATATTTATAGGTGCATTGTAGTTTTTGGTAATCAACAACGCAGCGTCGATCGATTCTTTGCAAAGTAAATGAATTCCATGCAGTGAACACATCTTTAGAAGAAATTCCATCATATCTTGCTGTAATAAACAAACCAGAATCTGAGAAAGAGCATCGATTAACGACATCATCTGACTGTAAACATAATAACAAACGTCCATTGTTAACGTCCCACAACTTTACTTCAGTAGATCCATCACTAGTTACCAGTCTATTTCCGGTAGGTGAAACGAGCAACAACAGATGTTTCCACCGACAACTAATTCGCATTGGATCAATATTTGTCATATAGGGACATAAATTTGTCTACATCATCTACATCATCCCATTTATCCAACCTTGAATCATCCAGTGCAGTGCCGAGGTGCATCGTAGTTCGAATTTTGGAAGTTCATAAAAGACATTTCACCATTTTCAAATCCTACAGAAGTTCTTCATTGGACGACACACAAAGAGATGTAACGTTAGCACGCAAGAGACAGTCAAATGATGATGGTTTTGTTAAATATGTTGAGTCTAAATCCTCAAACCAAAAACTTTCCTTGTTTCAATAAATCCCATGCCAATAATCTTTTTCGTTACTGCCATCAATTCTGTTTGCAATAATTTGTAAATAACATTAGCTATCATGAAACCAATATGAGTTATATCTCCTATTCATAAACAAATGAAATAGTTGTTCTTCAAGTACATCTTTCCTCAAGAAAGTTCGTTTCTTAATGATTTCTCGCAATTCAGACCTAATGGTTTTCACCTTAATGTCTTCCACACACATTAACCTTGCATAAACCACTTTGACATCTACTGCCCAGCTAAAGTCAACATTTTTCGCCACATTTTGACATATGATAGATTCCATTCTTCCATATATTTAATCATAACAGTCTTCATCTGACCTTTAAAATGTTCATCTTCTTAATTTCAAACACTTTCTCACAAGCATGCCATAAGAACTTATGACCATTTTTTGGGTTAACTGTAAACTCATGCTGTTCGTAACCATCTGATTTCAACCAATCAATTAGAGATTTGTATACGGTTAAACAATCATCGTAAACTGGCAAAATTTGAGATAACAGTTCGATGATGTCACCAGAAAAACCTAAATGGCTAAAAAGTAAAGTTAATGGTAAAAAAACCTCGACAGGCAGCCAACAATTCAAGAAATTGCTTAAAGATAACTTCGGAAATAACTAAATTTCCGGTTGAAAGACTTTTTCTCTGTCAGCATTTTTTACTGTTTCGATTGATTTGTGTAAACACCGCTTAACCCACTAGGGACCAACTGTTGAATGTTTTCGTAAGTAAGCTCAGTATTTTCTTCTTTCAGCTCCGTTGTGCGTACGCATAAAGAAATGATCCCTCACATTTTCAAGTAATGACGATAGAACGTAGCAATTTCTCTGCACACGATCATTCAACTGATGTCTCAAAATAGGCCTTCAATTTTTTAAGTATGCGGAAGCACCATCACTATTTTTTCGGCGGAAGACTCAACTGATGTCTCAAATAATGGACAGGTCTTCTTCGTTGTTTTCTATCACGAGGATTAGTTGTAATTTCCACAGGTTTCATGTCTTTCAACTTCTTTTGAACTGAAAGTTCTGGACGACTTGTGATGAAGATTTTAATCCATTTAGGCAGTCGTTTGAACTCCTACTGCAATCAATTCCAACAATTCACTTTTGCCATCAACTTGGCTTTCATCTAAGGCATCAATAACCAAAAGCATTGGTTTATGATCTTTTAATGAATGCAATGGATTATTTAATAAAACAAAGGAATTTATCGGTGATGGATTCTTTGGAATTGTTTCTCGGTAATTCTTCATTTAGTTTAGATTTAAAATTTGATATTGTATCACACATGCTACTAGCCAATGATTCTATCAACATTCGAGGATTTATATCTGTATCTTATATCTGCAGAAATGAGAAGCAGCAAGTTTCTTCTTTTCAAAATATCGTCTACACACCTCAGCAGCAAACACACTTTTACCAACACCAGGACCGGCAATCAAA
Source organism: Xenia sp. Carnegie-2017 (assembly GCF_021976095.1). Lineage (NCBI taxonomy): Eukaryota > Metazoa > Cnidaria > Anthozoa > Malacalcyonacea > Xeniidae > Xenia > Xenia sp. Carnegie-2017. The sequence goes on along the minus strand of NW_025813486.1, from coordinate 21,361,899 downwards.
ATCATGACATTGGAAGCATCTTCACTTGCAATCGTTAAACCAAGTGTCAGGTTTTCAAAATAACCATTGTCTAGTGCCTTCAAGGTATTTCTTGTTAAGCTCTTCTATAAGACCTTTGATTACACTTCGCAAGATTCGAACATGTTTTCCCACAACATTCTCTGGCTTCTAT
>NW_025813486.1:21329763-21361227 GCF_021976095.1 Xenia sp. Carnegie-2017 | reverse complement strand
TAAGCAACTTCATGACCAAATGATAATGTATTCCATACTTCATCTTCATTCTTTTTATTATTACATCTTTAGGCTTCATCAAGATTGTACTGTGTTTTGTATTGTTATAATTATATACTAAATCATCTAATATATCAATCCATTTATATGTTCCTTTACTATAAAAATATTTCCACATAGATGTTTTAAGTGTTCTATTGAATCGTTCGACAATCGCAGCTTTTTATCATTTTTAGTGAGAGTACTTAATTTCATGTTTCTCTAATAATGATTTAACACCTACATTATAAAATTCTTTACCATCATCAAATTGAGCTAGTTTCGGGTAATCATTAAATCTATCTTTAAATTGACTTAATAGTTTGCAACAGCTTTTGTCATATTGTTTGTCTTTCCTATAAACAGGGATAGCAAATGCATATCTACTTAATATTTCAATAGCTGTTAATATCCAATAATAACCATTGTTTTATACTTATAAGAACCCATATCAACTAAATCCATTTGTATTTGTTCACCAAGATAGTTTACCCTTGTTTGTCTGAATTTATGTCTCCTAATAATAGGTTTATATCTAGTGTATGTATCTTGAGATATTAACCATTCTTTAACTGTTTTCTACTAACATCTATACCTTCTTCTAATGCTTTCTGATACAGCCGTTCTGATGATTGATACCCTGTTTTAGGATCATAATAAATATCTCTTAAACTTTGCTCAATTTTAATGTCTTCATCCATTTAACTTACCAAGATAACATTCAATAGAATACTACCTACATTAACGGGTTATACATCTTGATCTAATATATTAAATATTAGCTCGTTAAACGCTCCTTTTATAATTGTAACTTTAGATTCAATATCGTTATATTCGTATACAGTACCAAATAACGACTGAATTGTTATTACTGGTAAAGTTAAAGCTATATTACTTTTTTTTCCTTCAGGGTTATAATTATAACTTGAATTTACAATATTAGAAGAAATTTGAATATAGTTTAATCCTCTGTTTATATCCACTTTAGAAACACCATTTTGTACGATACCTTTTTCATAGTTTTATGGTATCATTAAAACCTAACATTTAATAAGAGTATCAGAACAATACTAATACCTCGTCATTATTATTAGTTATTTTACAAGTTCCGTTGTTTTCTACCATCTCAAGCTTTACATTAACAGACTCAAAAAACGTTTTAAGCATTTTAAAAGTCCAGTAACCAGCATCTATATTATATTTTGTTGCGCCTATTGTAAAAGCTAAAGTATTATTTAATTTCACATTTTTATATTCCCAATACACATAAGCTTTTTTAATATATAAATATGAATAGTTAGTTGTTACTATACTTTCTTGTAAGTCAATTTTTTTACTATCTCCGTCTATAAAAATAGTGAACTTTTTCATATATAACATAGCTTATATTATATGTCAGACAAGCAAATAGAAAAAATGCTATAAAATTAGGCGATGATGATGATTTAAAAATGTACCAACATGGCCAAAATATATTTAGAAACAACTAAAACGCCTTTGTTTTCAAATCTAATAGCAGCTGTTAATGGAGATGAAGGTCATTACCAAGGATTATTCGATCATATGTTACATAGGTGGTCCTCAAAGTTTATTGTAAAACCTACATTTCAAAGGCCTGTAAATGTTGATATCTGTAACTTCAGATTGTATGTCACAGAGAATGATTATTTTATGAGTAGTTTACAACCTATAACAGCCACGTGGACATTTGAAATTAAAAGTAAAAAAGAACAGTCGACTGGTATAAGATACAATATTAAAAATCATTTAAATTATAAAAAAGAAACGTACTACGCTATGATTTGTGGGGCATATGTTGCTAGTTTTTTATGCGGTATAGGGCTCAATCATTTAAATTTTGATAAAAGTAGAATTATACAAAGCCTTGTTAAATATCATTTATATTATCAGATCAGGAAATTTATGAAGCATCCATCGTTATTAGACAAATATGACTTTACTGAATTGAAAAAGCATATACCTTATAAAGGTATTTTAAAATTCGATAAAAACAATGATGGTTATTATGTTAATTTTCAATATTCGACTACTGATTATAAGAGCTTCATTGCATATCATTCTAAAGGTATTACATTAATCGGAAAAATTCTTTTGCAAGAGAGCATTGAAAGTTTTGTTTATACAATTCTGAGAGCCAAGCAATACAAGATGGTCAATAGTTAATCATGGAGCTAAGAGCATGCAAACTCAAAAGTTTTAGGAAATTATTAGAGGATACTATAGTACAGAATGATACGACTGTATTTATATCTAACATGAGAAAGCTATAAAAGACACGAATGTTATTTTAAATATGGCAATCAGCCCTGGTATGATTTTAATACCCAGCCGTATGATAATATTAGATAAAAGATTGATGGGTATAATAATATTTTAACATTAGCTAATAAAAATATGAAATTCGGTATTAATTCTAAAATAAATTATTATGGAGTTAAAAAGGAAGAACCTAAAAAATACATCAAGATAATACACCATCACAACACCTAGATACTCTAGATGAAGTTCATAAAAACCATTAGTACATAAACATACAAAATGATAGTAAATAATCCCCATCAAACAGATATGATTGCTTTACTCAGTATATCAACGCTATCATCATTCATTAGTTAAATATGTTTTATAATATAATATGAAAAAAGTTCTAGATTTTAATCATATTTCGAGTGAGTTGAGTCAAGATGAATTTGAAAAGCTAAAAAAATTGTATTTATACTATCACAAAATGTATACCTGTTATAAATGGAAGTATAATAAATTAAAGAAAGTGCGACTATCATTAAACATGGGAAGTATTTTTCTAGTCTCGACTGCTGGTATTGCTGGTAGTATAACCGTAAATCCTATAGTTATAGGTACCCTGAGTGGCCTAGGTGCTTTAATTCAAGGTTATATTGTTAAGAGTAAGATTAATAATAACTTAGAAATGTGTAAATTTGCATATACATCATATGAAAAAATACTTATAGATATAAGATCTTTTTTGAGAGGATTAGCTTATGATGAAGTGATATTTCTATCAGACGTAAAAGTTATCGATGATATTATAATTGACAATTGCACTACTATAGATAGTATGATGAGTAAATATAACAAAAAATATAAAGATCTGTGAGTTATCTGTAAGTTATCTATAAGATTATCTGTGAGTTATCTGTGAGTTATCTATAAGTTATTTGTGAATAAAATCTACAGTATTATATAACATGTCTGAAGAAAACCTAAAGATAACTACTGTTAAGAAAGAGAAAGACCCTATTAGAGTTGAAGCTGGGAAACGATTGGCTGCTATATCTAAAGCTTCTAAAGAGAAAAAGATGCGAGATAAGATTGAATTAGAAAATAAAAAGAAAATTGAGGACAATAGCTGGAATATTAATTACGGATTTTTATTTGGAGTAGTTGGAATGATAACTGCTATTGCTAGTCTCTATTATACAAGAAAAAATGATAAAAGGCAGGAAAAATTAACAAACGATAAAGCGAGAGAAGAAACAACTAGTGAAAAACATGTTTTGATACAAAAAAATAAAAAATATAATTTAGACTCATTTGAATAAAATATTTCCTATTATATATGAGTAATACTATGAATAAGAAACAACTTATGAATGAAGTATATGATGCAGTGCTTGTGACAACAACTGCTGTAGGTCTTTCTATGGCGTCTAAAAAACTACTAGGTCAAAAATTAACAGACACAAACAGTATCAAAGATTTTGCTAAACTAGCTATTTCTATTACAGCATCAACAATGCTAGTTAAATATGCTCAAGACAAAAAATGGGTTCCTGAGAATCCATTTAAATCTGTATAAATATATATGACAAGTGTTATTACTAGTGGTGTTGGAACAGTTTTTGGATCTATTGTTAATGGTCTTGGTTTTTCTCTAGCCAGCTTTCTATTTCATAAATTTGATAAAAACGGTTATGCTGAGGAAATTAAAAGACACAATAAGGCTCTAGAGGACCTATCTAAGGCTAAAGAGGTATTCTATGAAAATGAAGTCAAGCAGCATGATAAAATACAACAGCTAAGACAAGAACTTCAATATGCTGATAATGATATAGAACTTACAAATAAAGCTTTAGATGCACTTAGAAAAGTAAAAACTATACAATACAACGGTCTAACATTTCACAGAGAACCACAATTAAATGACTTTTACAAACCATCTAAAAATATGAAAAATTATCAATCTAGTACAATGGTAGGGCTTGGTATTATATCTGGATATTTATTATATAAAATTACTTAAAAAATAAAATATATAGTATTAGTATATGTATTGTAATAAATTGATTCATAAAGAGTTAGAAGAGTTTTTTGGTTATGTAAATTGTTGCTTTTGTGATAAAAAGATATGTGATAATTATACTAATAAATCTGCTAAGGTATACTTATGTTGCGAAAATCAAGAAATTATTTCAGATAATAAAATTAATGTTTGTATACACTGTGGTACTGTTCACATGTACATAAATCATTTTGTTAATGAATGGATACCAGAAATTTGGAAATGTCAAAAATCAGTTCATTCAAGAAAAAAATGGTTTTATAATAAAATTAGGTTGTGTGTGGCTTCTGAATATGTTGAAATGATTACAAATGATTTTATAAAGGTTGTTAGTACTATGATTAAACATAAGTTGATTCAGAAAAAAATATTAGTATGTATAACTATTATATAATACGTTTAGCTAGTAGGAGGGGTATACCATTAAAACACCCTGTTAGAGATATGAAAAATAGTAAGACAAAAGAGTTTTTGATGATAGATTATTTGGTGAAGTATATAAAATCCTTGAGTGGGATAAAGGCATCAACTGTACTTATTATAACAACTGGGTCCAGTCAAAGAAATAAAACATTTACGATTATATATGAATCTTAAAGATCTATTAAAAAAGATTAGAAATTTTATTCTATGTTGTAAAAAAACTAGTTCTAATATAGAAGGTGTTTTGAAGGATTTTGAAAAAACATTGTATAAATCAAAAGATAATTTAAACGCACCTTAAAAAAAATAATATATATAGTAATTATATAGAATGGTGAAAGTTATCAAAAACAAAGATGTATATAAATTTAAAGGACATGAAATTAATTTAGATTTATTAGATGCAATTATGAAAGATAAAAACATGTATATTAAATCATTAAAGTACGAACTTTATTATAAAGACGATACGGATAGATTTATATATAAAGAGAAAGAGTATGAATTAAACACTATTGATTGGTTATCTTTTTCAAAAAATAAATATAATATAGAAAATATAACAAAAATTTTACATATTATGTGTGCAATGAATATTGATTATGAACCGATTATACTAAATACATTTAAACCATCTAATATAAATACTATGAGTAGTGATTTTTATAAACCACGGTTTACACATATCACTGAAGCTCTGTTTAATAAATATCATGAATGGGATGATTGTTATTTTAAATATGAAATCAACAATATAGATACAGATATTCATGTTATAAAATTTAATTTATATGAATATGGTAATCATTCAAATGATAATGGTATTATAAAAATTTATCTTAAACGCATTAAATAACTATTTAAAAAATAAAATATATAGTATTAGTATATATGTGTTCAGATAAACCAATACGAGGAAGACCAAGAATTTATACTAAAGAACAAATCAAACAACATAGGACATTATATATGCTCTCAAAACCATGGCATTGTGATTTATGTAATAAAACATATAGTTTAGCATATAAAACTTTACATCTTAAAACTAGAAAACATTTAAGAAATTCAAAAAATTAAAAATAATATAGTTTTACAAAATTTAGGTGCGTTTAACAAAAAAAATTTAAATATATAGTAATTATATATGATAGAAAATAGAAAAAACTTAAAAGACTTAAAGACAAAAGATGATATTAATAACATTGAAATGAGTAATAATAAAATATCATTATGTCATTTCGGGCCTGGGTGGGTTTTTGACTTTTTAGACCATTATTTATTATGTAAATTTGATTTATATATACTAGTTGATGCTTTACCAACAAAATTATTACATTATCCACCTGATTCTACAGGATATAAAAAATGTAAAGATTTTGAAACATTTAAACATACCTTAATATCTGAAGCAATTGAATATGGTCTAAAATTAGTTGAACATAATAAAAATTTAAGGTTATTGAGATTTAAAACTGATAATCATAAAAAAGAACTATTGTATTATTATGATACTACTGTACAAGAAAGTTTAGATGATCCTGTTATTCGTGTACAATTAAATCAGTGTATATGGTTACATATGAAAAGGTTCAATCCTTATTATGAATATGGTTTAATGCCAAATATGTTACCAAATTTATTACATAAAAAATCTGAATTAAAAGAATATTTAAAAAAAATAAAACTAAAAAATGTTAAATAGATTAATTTAATTATTTTTATAAAAAGTTTTAAATATAGATTTATTTCTATAATTAAAATTAGTGCGTTTAAAAAAATAAAAATAAAATATATAGTATATATATGAATATAGATAAAACAAAACATAAAGTACTTAAAGACATGAGTATTTTATATAGTATACCTAATATGAATAAAGATCAACTTCAAAATTTGACTAAAGACGATTTAATTAATTTAATATTAAATCAAAAGCCGTGCGTTGAAGTTAATAATACTTCAATTTCCAAACCAGTACAAAAAGTACTATCACAATCCAATATTAAACAAATGACTGTATCTCAGTTAAAAGTTATTGCTAAAGAAAAAAAGGTTAAAGGTTATTATAAACTTAGAAAAAACGAATTAATCAAAGTATTAACACCAGTCCCCAAACCAAGAAAGAGTGTTAAAGATATGGTTAAAGAGTATGAGAACAATACACAGATGCTATCAGATAAAAATAAAAACCAATACCAACACCAAGAGTTAAAATAAGAGAAACAAACAATGCTCTTAAAGGTTATACAAAGTCATATGAAATAAGCATTATTAACAATAAAGATCCATTAAACAATTGCAGAACACTAGAAAGTATCTTACATATTATATTAAAGAATTATTAACAACAATGAAAGGAATTAAATTTGTCGAAACGCTTAAGGTAACATTTGAAAAATTTGAAATAAAAGATGGCGGTACTGCTGGTTTTTTAACAAAAGTTGCTTATTTTAACAGCTCAGCTTTAACAATTACAAATAATGAAAATATTACTGAATCCTTACAAATTTCAGAAAAAAATATATTAAATAAGATTGATAAATATACACAAGAAGGTTCTGGATGGCTTATTCGTTCTATAGATAATCATTATGTTAATGTTGTTAAATACAAGCCATTACAAGGATCTTCATACATTAATTTACCACAAGAACTTAAAAATAGTAAAAAAGGATTAATTAACATCAAAAATAGAGACAATGAATGCTTTAGATGGTGCCATATTAGACATATTAACCCACAAAATAAATACCCACAAAGGATTAAAAAATCTGATAAGGAATATATTAACAAATTAGACTACTCTGGGATTGAATTTCCAGTAAATATTAAACAATATAATAAAATCGAAAAGCAAAACAGAATTAACATTAACGTTTTCGGATATGAAAATAAACAACCATATCCATTATTCATATCAAAAGAACAATTTGAAGACCATATGGAACTACTATTAATAACTGATAATGAAAACAAACATTATATTCTAATAAAAAATTTCAATGCATTTATGTACAATCAAACAAAGCATAAGGAAAGGAAACACTTTTGTATGCGTTGCCTTCAATGTTTTAGTTCTGAAAAAATATTAAATAACCATATAGAAAACTGTATATTAATAAATGGTATACAATCAATAAGAATGCCTGATAAAAATAACAACATACTTAAATTCAACAACTATCATAAGCAGCAACCAGTGCCATTTGTCATATATGCTGATTTTGAGGCTATTACAGAAAAGATATCTGGTTGTAATCAAAATAATAAAAAATCATATACAGAAGCCTATCAAAAGCATACAGACTGTGGTTATGGATACAAAATTGTTTGTTGTTATAATGATAAATTTCCAAAACCAATTCAACTATATAGAGGTGAAAAAGCTGTTTACAAATTTATGGAATCTATGTTAAAAGAAGTTAAATATTGTAAAAATATTATGAAAACCCACTTTAATAAACCATTAAAAATGACCTCTGATGATGAAAAAGAATTTAAAAAAGCTGATGAATGTCATATCTGTAATAAAAAATATACTAACAAAGACATTCGAGTTCGAGACCATTGCCATATCACTGGTAAATACAGAGGCTCAGCACATCAAGATTGTAATTTAAAACTTAGAATAGACTCTGATAAACTAAAGATCCCAGTAATATTTCACAATCTGCGTGGTTACGACAGTCACTTCATAATGCAAGAAATCGGGGCTATTGTTAATAAGCATACATACAAAAACAAAAAAGGTGAGGAAACGCATATGAATATAAATGCTATACCTAATAACATGGAAAAATATATGGCTTTTATGTTAGGAAACCATTTAACATTTCTTGATAGTTTTCAATTTATGAGCTCTAGTTTAGAAAAGCTTGTTAGTAATTTACCTAAAGAATCATTTAAATATACCTCTAATCAGTTTAAAGGCGAAAAACTTAATTTAATGACTAAAAAAGGTATATACCCATATGATTATATGGATAGTTTTGAAAAGTTTAATGAGGGGTTGCCTTCAAAAAAAGACTTTTATAGTATTCTTACTGATGAAAATATATCAGATGATTCTTATAGTCATGCTCAAAATGTTTGGAATATATTCAATCTCAAAAAAATGGGTGAATATCACGACTTGTATCTGAAATCTGATGTTTTGTTATTAGCTGATGTATTCGAAAACTTTCGAAAAACATGTCTTGAATACTATAACTTAGATCCATGTCATTATTTTACATCACCCGGGTTGTCTTGGGATGCTATGCTTAAAATGACAGATATTAAATTAGAACTAATGACTGATATTGACATGTTTCAATTCATTGAAAAGGGTATAAGAGGAGGTGTTTCTTATATTTCTAATCGATATGGTAAGGCTAATAACAAGTATATGAAAACATTTGATAAGAATAAACCATCAAAATATATAATGTATTTGACGCTAACAATTTATATGGATGGGCTATGTCACAATACCTACCTACTGGTGGTTTCAAATGGTTAACTGAGAAACAGATTAACAACATAAACCTTGCTAAATATCAAGCAGATAGTAAAAAGGTTTAATTTTAGAAGTTGATTTAGAATACCCTGAAGAACTACATGATTTACATAACGATTATCCTGTTGCACCAGAAAAGTTAAAGTAACTAGCAACATGCTGTCAAAATATTGTAAGACAATTGCTTCTAATTACAATATATCAACAGGTTTAGTTTCAAAATTAATTCCTACATTACAAAATAAATACAAATACGTTTTACATTATAGAAATCTTCAACTATATTTAGATCTTGGGTTAAAGTTAAAAAAAGTACATAGAGTACTTGAATTTAATCAATCTCCATGGTTGAAAAAATACATAGACTTTAATACTAAAAAACGAACTGTAGCAAAAAATTCTTTTGAAAAAGACTTTTTTAAACTTATGAATAATTCGGTATTTGGTAAGACGATGGAAAACTTACGAAAAGAGTAGATGTTAGACTAGTAACTAATAAAAATAAATTATTAAAATTGGCTTCAAAACCTACTTATGTAAGTTCAAAATCTTTGAGAACCTTGTGGCTGTGCATAAGATCAAAGAAACACTAACCCTTAACAGACCTGCATATGTGGGTATGTGTATCTTAGATTTAGTAAAACGTTGATGTATGATTTTCATTACAACTATATCAAGAAGCGGTATGGTGATAAAGCTAAACTTATTTTCACAGACACAGATAGTCTAACATATGAAATCGAAACTGAAGATGTCTATAAAGATTTTGGGTTGATAAAGATAAATTTGATTTTAGTGATTACCCAGAATACCATAAATATCATGATAAAACTAATAAAAAGTTATTGGTAAAATGAAAGATGAAGCTGCTGGAATAGTATTAAAGAATTTGTTGGTTTAAGATCTAAAATGTATAGTTATATTAAAGATAATAATAAAGGAGATAAAAAGCTAAAGGAATTAAGAAAAATATTATTAAGAGTGAAATAAAACATGAAGACTATAAAACAACACTATTTGAAAACAAACAAATGCATCATACAATGAAAACTATTAGAAGTGTAAACCATCAACTTAGTAGCTATGAAATTAATAAAGTATCACTTAGCTGTTTTGATGATAAACGGTATATATTAGATGATGGTATAACTACTAGAGCTTATGGTCATTATTTAAATGATAATTAAAACTTATTTTAATATACAGTTATAATGTGTAGTAAGCATGTAGCGTGGGCCTCTGTTAGAGTAAAATCATACATACCTGTTCCTCATGTTTGACTACATATCACATAACTGTTTGTAATAAGTAATTAATACAAAAGCGATATACAAAAGAATTCAAAATCCTGAAACAATTATTAAAAACACTTTTAACAAAAATTATATAAAACATATAGATTCCATATTTTGTAAAGAGCATCTATGACATTGTTGCGCTCAAAATTTCAGGCTTAGTTGCCTGAAATTCTTCGCCCCTAACAACGATTTAAAAAGATGCTTTATTAACATTTATTTGTAAAGACTGTTTGTAAAATTTAAACGCACCTATATATTTCAAAAACATATAGATTCCATATTTTGTAAAACATTGTATTATTATACATGCGCTGATGAAATGTGCTGATTACATTAAACAACCATTGTTAAAAACATGCACTAAGACACGCGCGCCGCTAAAAAACCAGCTAGCGCTGATACTGATATTTTAATAACACTTGATTATTAACACTTGATTCTACCCACTGTGGCGATTTAGCTTCGCTAAATCAACATGCGCCTGGCAGGGCCTTGTTAACAATTAATTCTTAAAGACGTTTTTTTAAAGAGCATTTTTTAAGCCTCTGTTATTCTCGAATATTCTTCGAATACTCTTCGAATCTATGGGGGAACCCCGAATTTTTCACTTCGTGAAAAATTTTCCCCACCAGGGTTCCAGAATTCTCGAGAGCTCCATTCCCCTGCTCAATTTTAGCTACGCTAAAATTTGCGCTGCCGAGCTCTCTCCGAAACGATGCTTGTTAACATTTGTTTGTAAAGACCGTTTGTAAAATTTAAACACACTTATATATTTCAAAAACATATAGATTCCATAGTTTTATAAAGATGTTTTATTAACACTTGATTTTTGAAGAGCATTTTTTAAGCCTCTGTTATTCTCGAATATTCTTCGAATATTCTTCGAATATATGGGGGGCGAGCCCGAAAATTCTAGCTAAAGCTAGAATTTTTTACCCACCTGGGCTCGCAAGAATTCTCGAGGACCCCATCCCCCTGCTCAATTTTAGCTACGCTAAAATTTGCGCTGCCGGGTCCTCTCCGAAACGATGCTTTATTAATATTTATTTCTAAAGATAGTTTTTAAAACATATAGATTCCATATTTTTAAACGACAGATTGTAACCTTGAGATTTTTACCCCTTTGAAACAATGACTTTTTTTCACGCAGCTTTTTTACATGACCTTTTGCTGAGGGACGCCTTTTGAACCATGGTCTTATTTTATGCTGTTATAAAGAAAGTTTTTACCCAAGGTTAAAAGTAGTATAGTACATGGGGTGTATGAGATAAAAAAAAGTAAACTTTTTTTGATCTCCTACCCCCATGTACTATTACTACTCACCCGATCCGAACGTTGCTAACTTCAACGGAATTGTTGGAATTTTTAAGGGTTGACTGAGAGCTTAATGTGACGTTTGACATGCAATTCTGTGCTTCCACCAACTTTCAAGTGAAAAATGTGTTTAAAAAGACAAATATAAGTGCTGTGAGCTAACTCCACTGCCAAACATACTTATGTAAAAGATCGTATTTTAAGTATTAAGGTATGTTTCTATGACAGGCTCACAGTATCAAACCAGACTCAACATCGCAACCTTCACGTGATTTTGTCATTAAAAACTATTGGAATTGTTTAAAGTTGGTTGGTAGGCCGAGAGATTAGGGGTTTGGGTCGAGTTCATTCTCCTTACAAACAAGTATTTCGACAACTACGAATAATCCTCGAGCATTTTGTAAAATAACTTTATTGGATCACAACGTTTCGGATTGGCTGAAAGATCAAGCAAATGACGTTTTATTGGAAGATAATTGACAACGCAGAATGAAATTCGGCGTTTCAAATAATCCCAATTTTTCGGGTTTTGTCGCCAAAGGCAAGTGAATCGTTTTGGCGACCATGACGACAATGAGAAATCCAACCTGCAATTTTCAGTCGTGCTATGTAGATTTTAGAACATTATTTACTCTTTTTACAAAGAGTACATAAAAATCTACATAACATGACCTAGTAAGCATGCTGGCTACGTCATAGCTTGGGAAATTTGACCTACCTGTGTACGCAGGAACGTTAAAACATGCAAACAAAATAACAACGCCGATACAGAGAAGTGTAAAATTCACCAAGTCCCACAACCACGAAGCAGTCCAGTAGCTAATGGGATCAACACCGCTAACGAACTGCACATGTTTTGCACCGTTCGTTCGCTCCTCGACGACAAACACGACAAAATATGAAGCAAGAGACGCCATGCCAAACAGCACAAAAGCAGCTATATTAAGACCACCAGTGTTGCTGGAAGGAAAATGAAAGTTAATGAATTAGACCTTGTTGCCTTAGAAACTGTTGATCGTTGGCAGATCACTTTAAAGAAAGTGGAGCAGGGAGACTAGGGGCTATTGCATCCTACTACTGATTAGACCTTTTTGCCTTAGCAACTATTGATCATTTGCAGATCACTTCAGAGAAAGCGGAACAGGGGAACTGGGGCTGTTGCCCCCGCCCAAATCCCTTCTTTCACAGTTTCACCTAACTTTGGCAGTCGATAACCCCACCTCCTAATGGAAAATATGCTCAGCAATCCCTGCCTTTTAAGTGAACACAGTCGTATGTCAGGAATAAATCAGTCTCTCATACATATAAAAATATGCCTGGATTACAAATTTTCAAACTTATATATATATATACATACACCGTACATCCTGTGTCCCAAGTTAAGAAGTCACCATTGCACTATGGTGATAGCCGGGAGGGCACATTGTTATACAAGCTGTATACATTATAAGAATAGTGCAATGGTGACTCCTGCACTTGGGACACAGAATGTACGGTTAATATAAATCAATTCATAACACATACATATAAATTTCAATAGAAATTTGAGAGACTAGAAAACAATACCTAATTACATAAAAACACGGGCGCTGATTGGTTAAACGCTCAAAAAACCGTTGTTTTTTATTTCAGATTGCGTGGTTTTCGATAGAAAGTGAACAGTGAATAATGTTTTATTAAAACGCTATTCATTAAGAAAATACAAAATATATTTACTTGTCCCTATATAGTTATAGGAACGCTTGTTGTGAAAGTTTGGGAAAAGCTGGAAAGCAAAAAATAACATACTCATCAAAATCATTTGATTTTTGCTCCGTAGTTCTCGGCAAAGGATGATTTGTCACTGTGATTAATTTGTTTTTATTCCCAGAACTGTTTTTCAAAATGGCGTTGTCCACTGCACTCAGTGCCACCGCTATCGCATGATAAGCTTGATCGTTGAACCAAGCCTTGGCTATTGCTAAATAAGAACACGCATAAATTACCTTAAATTCGCCAAGATTCTTAGTTGATCTACCTCATATTTATCTTTTCTATTGATCTACAGCACGTTTCTTCATCTACAGATCCTTTCTTGATCTACAGATCCTTCCTTCATCTACAGATCCCTCCTTCATCTACAGATCCTTCCTTCATCTACAGATCCTTTCTTGATCTACAGATCCTTCCTTGATCTACACATCCTTCCTTCATCTACAGATCCTTCCTTCATCTACAGATCCTTCCTTCATCTGCAGATCCTTACTTGATCTACAGATCCTTCCTTCATCTACAGATCCTTCCTTCATCTACAGATCCTTCCTTCATATACAGATCCTTTCTTGATCTACAGATCCTTCCTTCATCTGCAGATCCTTCCTTCATCTACAGATCCTTCTTTGATTAAAAAATCCTTCTTGATCTACAGATTTTTCGTTCATCTACAGATAAATCTTTGCTTGATCTACAGATCCTTCTTTGATCTAGAAATTCTTCCTCGATTTACATAAACTTCCTTGATACTTTCTTTATCTACAGACCTTTCCTCGATCGACAAGTCTTTCTTGATCCCCTTACAACATTTTGAACTCATTAAAAAAGCATAAATTGACAGATATTGATTAGAACTATTCCCCCATCATAGTTACACACCTTCAGAGATGGTGAAAACAATGTAGCTACACGAGCAAGCAATACCTTTCTTATTTTCTTCAGTAAATGTCGCTGCAACCAGATAACGTCTGTTGAAGTATCCAATGTTTCTTCCTTTGGCTTTTTCTAGCAAATATTTTGTCATGTTCCCATCACGGAAAGCACTATCCTTGTCGATATCAACGAACTTAGTGTACGAGCTTGCCGAGTGTGTGTACATTTTAACCAGATCATTTATCTCCCTGAAAAAGATTTATTTACGCTTACATCAAATTTTAATGTCTTATCTGGATTTTAAATCCAGGCGCGCATTATTCAGCTTGTTTTACTGCGAGAAGTTTAGTTTACTGCCCAGAAAACGAAAACGGTTTTGTTCTTGTAACAAAGATATGAAACAAAAGCACGTATCTGATTATATTTACTCATCCTAAAGAGGGTTTAGCACAGTGATGGGGCATTGAAATTAAAATAATAGATTAATTTCTAAGTCTCCTTTTTTCAAAACCCTGTGATTAACCATGTTAAGTAGTTTACCATAAGAAAAATCGAACATTTTTTTCTTAAAATCTAAACAATTTAACCAAATAAAATTGAACGGCTCTGCTTTGAAAATTCGAACAGTTCCAAGAATTTGAATCGAACAAGTCACAAACATTTTTTACCTGAATTAAGTAGGAAATAATATGTAAAACTTTAGCAGTTTCCAAAGCAAAATGAGTTGTAATTTTTTAGACTTCAAATGAGATTTGCTGTTTTATAAGGCGAGTTTTGGAAATTTGTTTCTCGAAACCATTTCATAGTATTTGTCAACGAAAAATGTCTATTATCCATCCATTTGACTAAATATACAACTGGAAAGCTACTTTTTATACATTAACATGCCTGTTTCTCAGGGCCGTGCATGGAAAGATGGGGACTAGTTTAATTACTGGCTTCAAATTTTGGTGTGAAGTAGCCGTCCAGTTATATTTAAGTTCAATATATCAACCTGTTGGGGTTTCCAACAATTGAGTAAGATGCAATGTTATCATGAAACATAGCTGTCGTCAAAATTCTGGGAGGAGAGTCCTCCGGCTTAGGATTCTTGTCAGCGACAATCAGAGCGAGCATTGTGAAAATAAGAGGCACAAGAAGCTGACGAATTATGGCTATCTTATCTCGACGCGAATGAAGAAAGCGTTTCTTGAACATAGCACACCACCTCTGCAGAAACAAGGTTATTCCGTAGTTTAACTGTGGCTTTGTTGTGTTTGTTATTGGCATCATGCTGTTGTTGCGTCCATATAATGTGTCTTCATCATTCACTGTACTTACTGAACCGTTTATTGCATCCGCTAGATGACGTAAAAAAGAAAAAGTTTGACTTGAAACACCATGAACAAAAAAAAACAACTATTCAGTGTTGGTCAAATCAAAACCACAAATCAGCATTTTCTAGAAATGAGTCAATGCTAAAAAATAAACAATTACCACTTTCACCACAGCTTACTATCGAGTGTATCATCTAAAACCTTGTCGCAACCCTTTACTTTCATTAATATCGCAATCAATCAACAATTACCACTTTTACCACAGCTTAAAGTTTGTTAATTGCTGCTGATACAGGCCAGGTATGGTTAGCGCTAGGATTTGGATTTGGATTAGGGATTGGGTGTATATAGGGGTGTATTAATAGCTGTAGATATGGGCCAGGTATGGTTGGAGTAAGTGTTAGGCTTAGAGTTAGGATATAAGGTATAAAGTAATTTAGTACACTTTACCTTACTTATGAAATTTTTTAGACCTATTTTCATCAGATTTGACTTCCTCCCCTAACGCATACTTACATATTACTTACCTTGGTATAGAAATAAATCTTAGTTGGACTAAAAAACAACTTTGACCATGACGAATGGCATCTATGCTGTGTGTTGTAGCAATAGTTGTTAGTTGAGTAATGTATTCTTGCAGTAAATCTCATAGACCAAATTTCCACTATTTATTTTATTTTAATAGAATTCTTCTGCTGTAGTTTTTTACTAGAAATAAATATAAACTGTATGGCGGAACTGTCCTGAGAATTAAAAGCAATGATCTTTAATTTTGTGAATTGTCTTGAAAACCTATGCTCATATTTTATTTTCCTTGTAAACTCAAACAATACTCAACATTGCTCAATTGATGATTGTATATGCCTTATCTGTAATAGTAGTTTGTTCCTACAGATTCAATAAAACATAAAAAATGATTAAATATGATAATTCAAAGTGGAAGTGGTATATGGAAAACACAATTTACAAGTACTTCTTGCAAACATTACAAACACTTACTGAAATTTTGTGATGGTGATAGACAAAAGTTGATCAAACAAACAAACAACAAACAAACAACATTTGTATTCCGGCCAGTATTAATCCCCGCCAGGGGGGTTGACCGGTCCATGAACTTTTCTACGCCAAACGTCTCTATCTCGCGCCATACCTTTTCTTTTCGATAAAAAAAAGTTGATCAGAAACTTAGAAAACACAACATAAGAAAAAGAACAAGAAAAAAACCAGCCTGTTTGATAAAGTTCATTTATATATAAGATACAACAATATTTCAAAATGTCTTCCTCTGTAAAATGTCAATAAAATTCTTGTCTTTATAAAATAAACTTTAGCATAACAAAATAGAACAAGTTTTAAGTTTATGGAGCAATAACATTTAATGTAATGTGCTTAATATTTCTAAACAATGTCAAAAGCCCAAGTATGTGGCTGTGTTCGTCAACTCCAGGATGTTGATATGACTCCATTTCACTGTGCTCGTCAACTCCAGGATGTTGATATGAAGACATGCAAGGAGGTTCATTAGTAAACGCAGATCTTAGAAACTCATAATCACTTGAGTCATCCTATTACATATGAAAATAAAAAATTATCATGATTCTTCCTTTCCAACGAAAAAATGTTGAAAAAAGGACAAACAATAAAAAATGATGTTTAATGACTAATTCGTAAATTTATTTCTAGCAGAATGTATTTGAAAAAATGAAAAGGCAGACAAGACAAGCATACCTGCACAATACACAGGTCCTCTTGATCATTCAAATGTTCAGGTTTGTTGATTTTGTTGCTTAATGGTTCCAATATCTGTACTGATGGCCTGACATAAATTGGTTTATCTTTGAACACTTTGTGCACCATGAAGCCATTTAAGGTTTAGTCACAGAATAGAATAGTCCAATACATATGTACTTACAGAAGATAATAGTCTAGTGAAATGCCTAATAAACATTTATGGCATTAAGCTGTCCTTAACTGCAAATTTTTACTCTGATAATTTTTGCTTAATCTTTGGCAGAAAAAAATTTTGAGTTTTTTCTCAAAAAGTGAATTTGCTGGCACTGATGTGTAGATGGGTAAAGGGTTACAATAAACTTGCATGGTTTGAAGTCTGAGCTTTTCTATGTCTATGAACTGTCACTTGTAGTACCAAATTTCTAACTTAACTCATTACATAGAGGTTTTAATGGGGGTCTCTAGGGGGGTATATGCCTGACAACTTGGTAGAAATTTTTAAACACTATATCTGTTTTTGAATAGCATTATTGTAAAATAAATTTTACGTTCCTAGACATGCCAATGAGCCATATATTTGGCATGATAATGAGCCTAAATATTTGGCAAAACATTCAAGTATTGTTCACTTCATTTTTTTTTTGAAAAACACGTAAGCAAAATGTGTTGTTTTTACGCAAAAAAGATGCCCACAAAATACATTTTGTATTGCTCTAAAACGCTGAAAATGGCATTTCCAAGGCTCTGAAATTCAAAATTTCTCAGGGAAGAATGCCACAGACCCCCCCCAGGTGCGGAGCGCCTCCGACGTTTTATGACTGATGTTTGAAAAATCCTAGATCCGCCCCTGATACTCGTGACCTTGCTTCCTCGCCAACCTGCTTAGATTCACCTTTACAAGTCTTATTTTTACGTGTCTCAACTTCATTCAAACATTCTTTACTTATTTCCAAAGGATGCAGCTTTTGCAGTGGCCTGTTTAAAACCCTTGATCGTCTCTTCTCAAACATTCTGTTGCACCCCGAACTACCCCATCCTTACCCTTAACCAACCTCTCAATAACAGCTAACTTCCAAAACCCACGCTTTAATCCTTCATCATAAACTAACACAACGTCTCCAACCTTTGCAATTGAACCTTTCACCTTAACCTTTCCATTGTGAAACTCTCTTAAATCCGTTAAATATTCTCTTGTCCATCGATTCCAAAAATGATTTCTCAAATTAATCATAAATCTATAAGGTTTACGAAGGCTCTTAGCCTCATCTATATCTTTGTCCATTGTACATATTACATCGTCAGATAAAGAATCCAATCAATACCCAAATATCAAGTGTGAGGGTGTCAATATTTCTCCGTCGGTCTCGTCGTAGTCATAAGTCAACGGTCGTGAGTTAGCAATTCCTTCAATTTCAATCAAATTTGTGAGAAGTTCGTCGTAAGTCAATTTTGCTTGTCCTAAAACTTTCCTCAACGCTCGCTTTACTGTCCCTACCATTCGCTCAAAAAACCCACCCCACCAAGTGGATTTTTCAAGATTAAAGTTCCATTCTACGTGGCTTTGTGCTAAGTACCCACGCACTTCTTCATTGAGATTTGGACACAGGAGATAACAATACTTGGGATTTGAGAACTGGGGATTTGTATACTTGGGATGTAGTATTTGGGAACAGGGGATTTGGGTATTAAAAATTTGGGTACTTGGGATAAAGGATGGTCAGTGAACTATGGTCAAGTTAGATGTATAAAAATCTTATGTAAGATGCAGTTTAATGTATACATGTAAACCTGCCGATAGCATCACCATCCAGTTTCACTGATCCCGTGAAAACTCTAAACGTAATAAAACACAATGAAGAAGTTGAGATGAAGATATTCTGCTGAGAGAACATAACGTATGGACAGTGTACGAGTTCTTCAAGATTATATTTTCATGTTTATGTTCAAGGTTCTCTGGTTCACTTAAGCTTAAAGATGACTACAGCTAAGGATGTCAAAACGTCAGTCAACAATAACAATAATCCCTTCTCAGGACTCTGCTAACATGGACAATGAACTTGTCTACATAGAGAATCATCCATCAACGTTTCTTGCTGTTACAAGCCCCACTCTAGCTTTAAGACAATTTTAAAGATTCCTGTGACGGGGGGCAGGGGTGAAGCCCGCTGAATGGGAGGGGTGAATATTCATCTATTTAGTTTTGCCTGACTGATTTGGTTTAAAAACTATTTTAATTTGAAAAGAAATTAGTTCGTCACAGCGGAATATATGACCATATATATGAATATTCAACTCTCCCCCTGCATTAACGTTCTAGCTTCGTCCCTGGGGTGGGAGACAAAACACAATCCACATAGCTATCATTAAAGAAAAAGATACCTGTCAACTGCAACGACAACACTGTGTGCAGCGGTCTTTCCAGTGGCTTCCTGTGAGCCAGCCGCTTTCTTCGAGTCAGCGGCAACAGGCATCCGACCTTCATAGAAATACAAGCAAAGAAAAGCACCCAACGTTAGTATTTGACATTTTTCTATGAGCGTCACAACAATGTTATAAGCAACCTGAGGTTATATCATAAGATGTCTTGTTGTCTGCGGTGAATGCTATGGGTGAATTAGTAACACCACTGGACGCCGTGTGAAGGTATCGTGTTTTTAAACCAGTACCGATAAGTTGAGCCAATTCAAGTTGGGAAATTGATTTCAGTATCTAGAATGAAAACAATGACTTTAGGGAAACGTAAAAAGATTCGCCGAGCGGAACGAGCATTTGAGCAAAGAAAACGAGTGTCCAACAAGACGAACATAAACGTTAAATACATACGTAGAAAATATCTTCAAATAAAAAATGACTTGAGAAAAGAAATTTCATTTTCTTATACATATTTACTACAGATGTACATTTTTGATACGATTCTCTGATGAAGGGTATGAAATACAGTCAACAAAGCACTTGGAAAAATGAAAGGTAAAGACTGTAGAAATATCGTGAAGCTCCCACTCCAAAAAAGACCAAGACTTTTTCATACGATGAAAAAACAATCGATCATATTTTCAGTCGTAGATACCAACCATAATATATAGCGAGATGATTTTCTCTACCTCGAGCCAAGACTTTCCGATGTAATTACCATCCGTTTGAGCGATGGTAAGAAGTGTCTTGATCGTCTCTATGTTCTTTGTTTTTATTTCATGAAAAATAAAGTGAACCTGAATAGCGTTTGTACGAAATAATCTCTTTCCAACTAGAGCGTGAAAAGAGTTATTAGGAGTATCGAAAAATGAACTTAATGGTAAAGAATCTCCATTCATAGTCCCTAACATCATTATAACTAACTGTAATCACTGAAAAACTTTTAAGAAAAGATTATTTTACATTCACATGCATTCTTATGTATCCATATATGTACACAACAAACAGACAATTAATTCCAAGGTAAACAAACATTTATTTTTATTGTATGCATATGAGTATCATCTTAACCTTGAACATATAACACGCAAAGAACACGACGTGTATGTAACTACGTAAATATATTCATAAATTTCAACAACTCAACATTCAACATATTTTTGAATATATATTTATGTCCGGGAAAGGATCACAAGGGGATGAAAAGGTATGCAGAGACACTAATGTCGTTATTTCATACCCAAATATATAAAAATGAACAGAATGTTGTGTGATTATCAACTTACAGGCATGCTGAATATGCAAGATATTCGTACTGCACAGCGGATTCCATCAAGCCAAAATGAAGCAACAGAAGGATCGTCGTTGTCATGTAAATTGACGCTGAACGCGGCAAGAAACGGACTCCATGCAACCTTAAATACACAAAGCAAAATGGTCAACAATGGGGACTGGGGCCGGTTGTAAAAAGCAGATTTAGCTTAAGTAGTGGATTATCTCAATAATCCACTACTTAATCCACCACTGGTCAGCTGAAATATTAGATTATCAAACAGATTTACTCTTCGTCATCGCAAACATTAATTACATAAAATCTAAGTCTTTTCTTTAACAAGATTAAGATGAATGTCATCATGTTTTGGAATCTACGCCCCCCGTACTTGGCACTGTCCGTATAAGTTGACATAACAATTAACGCTTCGTTAATCAATCCTTACATACACCACAAACATTATCCTCCAGAATCCACCCCCCCGTACCTTGAACATTGTCTTTACGTGACTAATCTGTGTCACCGTGACAAAATCCGTCTGAATATGACTCACGTTTTCCATTTGTGTTTTGGCGTTTTCCGCCATCTGCTCCATTTCCAAAGAATACAACATACAAATATTTTTTTCACTTTGTAAATCTGTAAAGTGGAAGCACAATAAGAAATCTCTTTAGTTTCATAAAAATGTATTGGATCTCTCTTAAGACCAACACCGAACACCACAATATCATTATAAGGCCCTTTCCTACACCCATCTCAAGACCAACATCTCCATCCCAAAACCTTCACCTTCATCTCAGAACTATGACTCTACACTTCGCAGTCAAGACCTTTACCTAGCATCTGTACAATTTTTCCAGTTAAGCCTTGATCCTCGAATTAATTTTCCAATACATACAAGTAGCATCGTATCTACGGTTCACTTTTGGTGTATGTTTCATCATGATTTCTTCTGAGCAATATCATCATAAATTGCTTCAAGATATTCAGATGGAAGATCTTTACTGTCACATCTAAAGGCTAAGTTTTCACGTGATTCTAAAAAAGGCTCCATATCAACGGCATGAAAATCTCGCGTGACCACAATGGAGTCATATGATCTAAGACATAAAGTCACTTTTCTAGAAAACCATTGCAAATGAAGTAAGTCTGTGTAACCTGTGAACTATGTAGATCAGTAGTCAACATGATGATAGAATAAGCCAGAACGTAGGCAGCATCTGCACTAGCAAACACATCGTCACTAAAATATAAATGATAAATATAAAATAAAGGTTTAACATAGACAGTCCAACGTAGCTATATATAGACATGTTTGTACATGAGTAAGGTTATAAATGAGTAAGGTTGTACATGAGTAAGGTTGTACATGACTAAGGTTGTAGGTTGTTCATCTTCACAACCTGTATAGTGTATTATACGGAGAGTGACGAGAGAAGTGACACTATACAGGGTGTCAAGAGAGAAGTGACAGTATAAAAGGTGTCACGAGAGAAGTGACACTATTCAGGGCGTCAAGAGAGAAGGGACACTATATAGGGTGTCAAAAAACAAAGGACATTATACATGGAGTCAATAGAGAAGTGACACAATACAGGGTGTTAGGAGAGAAGTGACACTAAACAGGGTGTCAAAAAAAAAGGTGACACTATTCTGGGTGTCAAGATATAAATGACACTATACTGGGTGTCAAAAGAGACGAAACACTATACATAGAGTAAGAGGGAAGTAACACTATACATGGAGTCAAGAGAGAAAGCACTATACAAGGTGTCAAGAGAAAGTGACACTATGCATGGAGTCAAGAGAAAAGTGACACTATAAAGGGTTTCACGATAGAAGTGAAACTATACAGGGTGTCAAGAGAGGAGTGACACTATACAAGGTGTCAAGAAAGAAGTGACACCATACATGGAGTCAAGAGAGAAGTGACACAATACATGGTGTTAGGAGAGAAGTGACACTATACAGGGATTTAGGAGAGAGGTATCAGTATACAGGGGTCACGAGAGAAGTGACACTATACAGAGTGTCAACAGAGAAGTGGAACTATCCATTGTGTCAAGAGAGAAGTAACACAATACAGGGTGTTAAAAAAGAAGTGACACTATACAGGGTGTCAACAAATAAATGACACTATGCATGGAGTCAAGAGACAAGTGACACTATACATGGAGTCAAGAGAGAAGTGACACAATACAGGGTGTTAGGAGAGAAGTGACACTATACAGGGTGTCAACAAAGAAGTGACACTATACATGGAGTCAAGAGAGAAGTGACACTATACAGGGCTCACGAGAAAAGTGACATTAAACAGGGTGTCAAAAAAAAGGTGACACTATACTGGGTGACAAGAGATAAATGACCCTATACTGGGTGTCAAAAGAGACAAAAAACTATACATAGAGTCAAGAGAGAAGTGAAACCATACAGGGTGTTAAGACAAAAGTGACACTATACAGGCTTTTAAGAGAGAAGTGACACTATAGAGGGAGTCACGAGAGAAGTGACACAATGCAGGGTGTCAAGGGAAAAATGCAATATCCAGGATGTCAAGAGAGAAGTAACGCTATATATGGAGTCGAGATAGAAATAACACTATGCAGGGTGTCAAGACAGAAGTGACACTATGGAGGGAGTCACGAGAGAAGTGACACTATGCAGGGTGTCAAGGGCAAAACGACACTATCCAGGGTTTCTAGAGAGAAGTGACACTATATAGGGTGTCAAGAGAAAAAGGACAGTATAAAGGGTGTCACAATAGAAGTGACACTATACAGGGAGTCACGAGAAAAGTGAAACTATACGTGGTGTCAAGAAAGGAGTGACACTATACAGGGTGCGAAGAAAGAAGTGACACTATACATGAACTCAAGAGAGAAAGGACACTTTACATGGTGTCAAGAGAGAAGTGACACTATACAGGGTGTTAAGAGAGAAGTGACTCTATACTGGTTTTTAACAGAGAAGTGAGTTTATAGAGTGAGTTAAGGGAGAAGTGAAACTCAACAGGGTGTCAAGGAAAAAGTGACACTATACAGGGTGTCCCGACGGGTGACACTATAGAAAGAGTAACGAGAGAAGTAACAATACACAGGGTGTCAAGAAAGAAGTGACGCTGTACATTAAGGGAGAAGTGAAACTCAACAGGGTGTCAAGGAAAAAGTGACACTATACAGGGTGTCCCGACGGGTGACACTATAGAAAGAGTAACGAGAGAAGTAACAATACACAGGGTGTCAAGAAAGAAGTGACGCTGTACATGGAGTCAAGAGAGAAGTGACACTATACAGGGATACTAATCAATTTATTGTGAAGTTTCAATGCTTGATCGGTATGTTAGCATCCCACTGGTGTATTGCTGTGTATATTTTGTGGTTTGAAGTTTTGTTAAATGTTAAGCCTGGTTCACACGAGTGAAATAAGCACTAGCGTCCAAGCTTTTGTTTCTATCGCTCTAGAGGTTTATAAAAACAAATACATCATGGCATTTTCTTTAAATCTTTTATTTTTGTTCTTCTTTTGTTCTTCTCTTAGCTTATTCATAAACATTTTTTTATGCTTGCGCTTATGTCCATGCTTATATCACATGCTTCGTTAATTATCTTTGTTTTATCTTTTGTCTACGCTTGTGCCTATCCTTATTTCACTCGTGTGAACCAGGCTTAAAGTTCTCAGGAGAAGAAAAGCTTTCGCGATAGTACCAAAGTTATGTAAAACATGCATGTAGCAGACAAGTTAGAATCTTTATGCATCAATAACACAGTCATGAAATCATCACAATAAGTCGTCAGTTTCTGTTGGCGTTATTTGATACACCTTTTATGCAGAAATCATCTCATTGTTCGTAAACTGTTGTTAACGCTGTGGTTACACACAAAGAAACCTCATAAAATTCTTTATGAATTAATGAGAAAAGTTGAAAAACGCTTTATTATTTACAGAAGCATCGGTTCAGAATCTTTATTAAATAAACCCAAGGCTTAATGAACTTAAATGTGCATGAAGAACATCCCTTTTCAGATGAAAGCGGTTCAACACCAAAAAGTCCACCATCTTTGTCGTGACATTTTGCTAACACTCATGAGTCAGGAGTCAGAAAAATGCTATTTTTAAAAAACGAATTAACGTAACTTGCTTTACATCTGATCCGATTGCATCATAAGTAAGACTTTTCATATACTTATAAGGTTTTTTGTGATTTGACAGCGAGAAACTCTGTAAGACCTCCGTGCCGG
Source organism: Xenia sp. Carnegie-2017 (assembly GCF_021976095.1). NCBI lineage: Eukaryota > Metazoa > Cnidaria > Anthozoa > Malacalcyonacea > Xeniidae > Xenia > Xenia sp. Carnegie-2017. The sequence continues at coordinate 21,335,736 of NW_025813486.1, read as the reverse complement.
TTGACAGATGCTAGTTTTGTACAAAATTCGTATCACAAACTGCTAGCAACTTTCAATGTCAATGAATCGATACAAATGTAAATAATTCTTCTATTTACTCACAATGCCCAAAAACGTTCACCAGATTGCGTCTGTTGGTAGGGGCTAAAAACGAACAAAGTTGCAAATTTCGCTTTCAAACGTGTTCGATCCTGCTTCGATGTTATGTATGGTCGTATGTCATATATAGACTTATATGATTGCCGTAGCAACATTTTCACATCAGCATCCAGTCATGTGCATAAGTATACCATCGTGACGTAATCATGTTAATCATTTGCCTTGAAAGTTATTGGTTGTTTGAATTGATAATTGTGTACAGTGGTGAAAAAAAAACTCGATTCGATTGGTTGGCAGATTTCGTGAAGGCTTCATGATGAAATCATTTTCTGAGAAGGTGATGAGGTCACATGATGGTCACAAGATATCTTAGTCATATGACTGTCACATGTTTGCTGTTATTATATTATTATCATTATGACTGTCAAATGTTAGTAATAATTACTTTGTTTGAAGAGGGGGACACGTAACAGCTGAAAAGCTGACAAACCTGTGGCCCTCTAACTAGATTATACAGCATTACAAAAAACTGATAAATGAATAAATATATAAATAATTACAAAATTCTATGATAAAAATAGCAGGACATATAAAAAATATTCAGAAAGATAAAATTAATTTATAAAAATTAAAATTAAAATTAGGTAGTGTGCTATTGCTTAATATTGTTTCAAAGTTGTCCAGGTTTTATATCAGCTTATAAAATGCTTTTCACAGCTGTTTTGAATAGATTTATACTAGGCTTTTTGATATCATGGGAAGGCTGTTCCATAACTTAACTGCGTCAACACTGAATGCCTTGCCACCATCGTTATTTCTTAGGTATTTGGGACACACTAAATTTAAATTGCCATGTCTCGTGGACCTATTGTGAACAGAACTGTTCGTCTTGAACAAATCTTTGGTATAAATAGGAACATCGCATTTGAGGCTCTTAAAAATCATGGCACATTTGTTTAGTTTTATTTCGTCAAAAAAAGGCAACCAGCCTAGTTCACTAAAGTTTACAACACTTCTAGAATAAGGGTCTACTCCAAGAATTACTCGGGCAGCCCTTTTCTGTAACCTTAGGAGACAGTGGAGTTCTTTAACGTCGCAGGTATTCCAAACCATGCTTCCGTACATAAGGACGGATTTAATCAAAGCGTTATAGTATAAAAGTCTTTCTTTTATTGGAAGGTATCTCTTTATCTTTTTCAATAAACCAATACGCTGAGAAAGCTTGGCCTTTAGGCTAGAAATGTGGTCACTAAATGTAAGATCTTGATCGAGTGTTACACCAAGCAATTTATAAGAGGTTACTTGTTCTATTTCGGCCCCATCAAGGGTCACTGACAGGTGATTGCCATCAACTAATGATGAATGTAGCCTCTTTCCGGTGATAAGTAATGCTTTGGTTTTAACAGCGTTTAGGACCATCCCATTTTCGCTAGACCATTTACTTTATTTATCCATGTATTCTTGAAGACGTCGTTCCAATTCCAAAGGTGCATTATCGATATTAGCGCTGGCTTTAAATGTGGTGTCATCCGCGTAAGCATGAATAGTTGAGTCCGATCCAACAGCTTCGGGAAGATCATTGACGAAAATTAAAAACAGTAGAGGTCCTAATATGCTACCTTGAGGAACTCCATTGGTTAGCATAAGTTGTGACGAAGTCGAGTTATTTACAGTGACACACTGTTTGCGATTGAGTAGATAGCTCTGCAATAGCTTTACAACATTATCTGGAAATCCATATGATCTTAACTTTACTAGGAGAATGTCATGATTGATCAAGTCGAATGCCTTGCTATAGTCCACAAAGACTAAGCCGCTGACATTGTTTTTATCAAGGTCAAGTAGGACTTGGTTCAGAAGAAACAACAAAGCAGTATCCGTGGAGTGGTTTTTACGGAACCCTGATTGGAAGCGGTATAAAAGTGCATTTTCTGTTAAGTAGGTGCTCATTGCATTGAAGATGTGTCTTTCAAAGACTTTAGAAAGAATAGGCAAAATATTAATAGGACGATAGTTTTGAATATCTTGCTTGTTTCCTTGATTCTTGAATAGTGGTTTAACCTTTGCTATTTTCCATTGTGAGGGAAATGTACAAGTTTCAATACAGTGATTTATAATTTTAGCTATGGAGCATGATATTTCAGGAGCTGCAATCCTTAGAACTCTGGCACCAAGCCCATCGATTCCCGTGGCTTTGTGTGTAGGTATACTTAGAAGATAATCGTTAACCTCACTAGGAGTTATTTGCAGAATAAGATTCTCAATTTGACTGTTAGATTTGTCTTGTGGACCAGGAAGAGCATCATAATAAAGTATAGGTGCCGCTTTTATGAGACGTTTATATACATCATCGAAGAAGCGGTTAAAGCGTTCAGCGATTGAATGGTCATCCTTTATCAGGTTGTTGTTTTTGTCAGCAATAGGGACGGAGTCGTCATTATTCCTTGTATCTTTAGATAGGTCTTTAATTAAAGACCAAAGTTTCTTTGGACATTTTTGATTTTTACTGAACTGAGTTTTAAAGTGCTGTTCCTTCGCATTTCTTAGTTTCCTCGTCACTTTGTTTTTAATCAGTTTAAAAGCAGACCAATCTTGTTCATTTTGTGTTCTCCTGGCCCTCTTTAGAAGATTATCGCGTTTATTTATTTCGTTGTATAGATCATTAGTGAACCATTTCGGCTGATTGATTTTCTTCACACTCTTGAACTTTAAAGGTGCGTGATTATCAAGAATGTTATTAAAGGTTTTGTACCAAGATTCAACAATGTTATCGGCATCTCGAAAAACAAAGGAGATATCCCAAGGGGCTTCTCTTAAGTCTCGTAGAAAGCACTCTTTGTTGATTTTGTCGATATTTCTGTATTTGATTTTGGAATGCTGTTTACGTTGTGCATCCATGGTTTTGTAGCACCTCAAGATACTGACCGGCAGGTGATCGGAAAGTCCAGATTTACCTATGGCTACTTCTCTAATTCTAGCAGGATGACTAGAATAAATATGGTCTAAGCACGCATCAGAGGCAGGTCTTGTTACTCTATTTACTATCTGCGTTAATCCAAGACTGTTCAGTGTCTTTGCTAGTGTTATCACCAGAGCGCATGCTCGCCACTAAAATAAACGAGTAGTGTGTTGTTGTTCAATTATGTGTTCAATCATCAAAATTTGACAAATTCCCTATCTCATCCCTCTGTGCTCATCTTTCTTCCCTATCTCATCCCTCTATGCTCATTTTTCTTCCCTATCTCATCCTTCTGTGCTCATCTTTCTTCCCTATCTCATCCCTCTATGCTCATCTTTCTTCCCTATCTCATTCTTCTATGCTCATCTTTCTTCCCTATCTTATCCCTCTATGCTCATCTTCTTCTCTATCTCATCCTCCTATGCTCATCTTTCTCTTGCATATACTACAGTTTCTTTCATGTTTTTCACCCTACACATTTTCTCTTTCTTTCTTCTTTCCTTTTCTAAATCTTTTCTCGCTTACTTTTTCCTGCCAAGACCTTTCTAACATTGGTATCAAATTTCCTTTAGGATAAGGGTTGGAAAGACAGATGGCTTTGTGTAGATGGTCGTCGAGTTATGTACTTGGAGAAAGCAACGGTAATTATATCCTAATGTCTGTGTCATAAGACAGGAAATTGCTGATGTAAAAGATTCACTTCAATTCGTATTGTTGTGACGCTACTTTGTGCTCAAATTTAATTATCTCTCTGTGCACATATTTTTTATAAAATTAAGACGAGTACACAACCCCCTGTATTTAAATAGTTTGTAATATATTTAATAATCAGCGGCGTGGGTCTTGTATGATTGTGATCACGTGGTTGATGACGACTTGTTGTCATTTTAAATTTTGTTACTTACCCCTTGATGCGTTGCTGGTTTCTAGGACGCGTTCCCGAAAGGCGAATTTATATTAGGCACGAAAGGCTATGACGTCACCTCGGGTTTTAACGAATACGAGGCCCCGCTCAGCTACGGCTTTTCGATTCACACACCAGATCGAGTTTACGAATTCAGTGCTGGCACGGAGGACGAACGGGACGAGTGGGTTAAAGATTTGAAGAAAATAGTATCAACGTCACTGACGGAAGAAGATAGAAAAGGTTTGTAAGAATATGTTTCACTTGTGAATTTCCGACCTGCTTAATCAGATTGTAATTTGTTAAAAACCTACTGAGTTAATGTCAATTGTACCATCACCATCTTGGCATGGAAAACTGCATATTGATTTTCTTGACCTTATTACGTCATTAAAAATAACAACGACATTGATGTAGTCCGTGTGGCATGTTTATTTGCATACCGTAAATGGTCTAATTAACGCCTCGGGCGTTTAATAAATTCTGGCGGTTGTAGTGAGGAGATAATTTCATGCAAATAAAGGAGAAACTCCCGCGTGTTTCACGATAAGTTCACGCGTTGTTCTCATTATATTCACACTTATTTCATGATAACTGACTAAATATATATCGAGGCAGTTATTGCTTGAGGTTTTGCCAACTGGACAATCGCATAACCGTGTTTTAATAATCTCTTTCCAGCAATTACGTTGAGCGAAGATTTAGAAAGAAAAAAATCTCAACAAAGTTCATTATCCAGAATAAGTCAAAAATTTTCATAACATATAAATTATATTAATCTTTATATAGATATATATATCTATATTTTTGTATATGATGCACCTAAAAGTCAAATGCCTTCAGACTTATATTCAATAAACCAAGAGTTGCTAAATATACAGTAGCGACAATAGTTCATGTTGCAAAATGTATGTAAATTTATTGTACTGCCGTATAGGAAAAGAGCCGTGTCTATGATAAATACCACACACAAATTTTATATTTATAACCGCAGAATTTTATTCACTTTTAATGATAAACCATACAATTGTTGATTTGTAAACATTTTCGCTCATGTAACAAGGCATGTTGATGTTTTATAAAATATTTTATAAAATATATAACAGTTTTACAATTGAAGAATAGTAGTGTGTTTTTTGAATGCCACCATAGTTCGCCTCTGGAATATGTCACGTGAGAGAGCCTGGCATGGTTCTTGACATTATTTGATAACGTCATACTCAATGATTTAGAACCCAATCCCCAAGATGTGAACGTGACATCCTTAGACAAGGACCCATCTTGAATGGTGGCAAAAAACCAAAACTCTCAATCAAAATAAGCTGAAATTTTTAAGGAAAATTTTAAAAACCAAACCTATACTATCAACTCTGCAATAGCGTTTCAATAAAAAAAAAGCAGACTTTAGTCGTAAATATCGTCAATTTTGCCACCTTTCAAGATGGAGGCTTGCCAAACTCGTAACTAAAAATTTTGGCGGTGTCCGGTATCTAGTAGACTGGGTTCTAGGTCGTGGCATCCTGCTTACTTCATTTGGGTAGTTCTTTTTGGTGTATGCAACATTTAGTGGCGTATACAAGGCGCAATTGAAAAAATTAAAATCAACCAAACAATCACTAACACGATAAAAAAGATTTAGTAATAATTCAAAATAAATGGTCACACTGCCCCATGTATGACAATATTAATCGACCATCTATTCGTCGTAGCCTCTCTGTGAGCGAGCAAAATTTAAAAATATCTCATCCAGTGTGGTTTGCTTTATAGAATAATTACCGATAACAGAACGGCTGAGCGCATCTTCTAAGATCGCAAACAGGGAAGACCAAGAGCTTTTTGAGTCGCCTATGTGGTAATTCAACAAGCCATTGTGCTCGTTTCGAAGTACACTACCTGGGAACGTCTCTGCCACGAATTCTTTTACCAAGGTCGAGTCATTACTAGGCGTGTCACTTGGAGGGTTTACCAACAAAGTAAATCCTTGAAAGAATTTGTTCTTCAGGTGTTGCGG